>NC_052050.1:113216485-113523985 GCF_903992535.2 Arvicola amphibius
TGGATATTAATCCACACACCTTTGAACACTTGATATTTGTCAAAGAAGCAAAAATTATCAAATGGAAAAAAGAAAACATATTTAACAAGTGGTGCTGGCATAACTGAATATCAACACATAGAAGAATAAAAACAGACCCATATCTATCACCATGCACCAAAGTCCAAATGGATCAAAGACCTCAACATAAAGCCAGCCACACTGAACCTTATAGAAGAGAAGGTGGGAAGTACACTTGAACGTATTGGCACAAGAGACCATTTCCTAAATATAACCCCAGCAGCACAGACACTGAGAGAAATAATTAATAAATGGGACCTCCTGAAACTGAAAAGCTTCTGTAAAGCAAAGGACATGGTCAATAAGACAAAATGACTGCCTACAGAATGGAAAAAGATCTTCACTAACCCCACATCAGACAAAGGTCTGATCTCCAAAATATAAAAAGAACTCAAGAAATTGGTCATCAAAAGAACAAATAATCCAATAACAATGGAGTTCCTTTTAAAACAAATGAAATGATTGTTATTTACATGTGTTTCTCACTCTTGTCTCCCCCCTCCCCCCATGAACCTTTCTCTGTCTCACCAACCCTTATCCTGCATTCATGAAAGTTTGTTTGATGTGGTGGTAGCTTGTTTTTTGTTTGTTGGCTTGTTTTTATTTTTACTTTTGATTTGAATAGTTAGTTACAAAATCAAACTGAGATTGAATAAAAAAGTTCAAAGAGACATAGCATGTATGCCTTTCTGACTTTTGTTCTTAACAAAGAGTCTCAACTAAAACAAAGGAAAATTGTGGAGGAAGATAAAATTAAATACCAACATATTGCCTAAAACTTATAATTGTTAGATATCACAGATTTTCTATAGTTCAGTGTTCATATACAATAATTAGAATTAATAACTACTAAAAGGAATAACATATCTCAGTTAAGGAAAAACAAATGAAAGAAAGTATAAATCATGTGGTTTTAAAATTGGTATTTTTGTTTTGGTTTGGTTTTTTTTTTGCAACAAAGTTTCTCTAACTTTGGAGCCTGTCCTAGAACTTACTCTGTAGACCACGATGGTCTCAAACTCAGAGAGATCCACCTGCCTCTGCCTCCCATGTGCTGGGCTTAAAGGCATGCACCACCACTGCCTGGCTATAATTGATATTTATAGTAAAATATTGTCACATGAAAACATACAGCAAATTCTTTTTTAATGTTAATGTTATTACATATTTATATATATAACCATAAGAATCCAAACATATATGAAGAAATTCCATAACATTTCTCAACTATACTTATACACAAATTCACCTGGTGAGTCTATAAATGTCTATTTACGGGGTCTCATCCCCACCACCTTCAGTAGCATATCTGCAGGAGAAGCTGGGAGTTGTAGGATGAAATAGACAAACATTCAAGTTTCCTTCTCTGCAGATGCACACACTCACACACACTCACACGCAATTTTATAAACAATGTCTATTTCTGAGGGATTCACCACTGCTTAGTTCAAATGTTGGGTATTCTATTGCTAAATACAATAGAAAAAAGCTTAAATTCATCCATTGCTGTCTTCACGGGCCTTTTTTCTTTATGCCATGCTCAATTCTAAAACATCAGTATTTTTTATTGATTTATTCTCAGAGCAATTGTAATGCACAATTTATATAAACTGATGAATTTACCATTCATGCTCTAATAAAGCTGTAGTATTGGAGAATAATTCCTAATTCATACTGAAGATTGAGAGAAAAAATCATGTTAGACTTTGCCTGAAGTATGGAGCAGAGACCGTCATCTTTTTTGTCAATTTCAAGAATGATTCCCTCTCTGTTTCGTTTGAATGAAGTGATGTTTTGATTTTCTTTAGCATTGCTTAATTTGAAAGAATTCAGAAACCATTAACTTTCTTATTAGGAGAGGAAAGATTAACTACGCTTCTACAGAGGCCAATTACTTCTGATAATAAAACGGAGGCAGTGTTATGGGAATGTATTTTATGAAAATCACGTATACTCCGGACATTTTTTAGAAAAACTACATTTGAATTGTTCTAATCTGTCCCTCTAGGTTTTATTTTATTTTTGTATGTGCAACTTTAAAATGTCTTGTTGATGACTTTGTTAAAGTTCCAATCTTCAGTGTTTGAATTCCAATATTATAATTTTGATTAATATGACAATATTATAATTAATGAAAATGATCACTTTTTATAAAGCATCCTACAGTTTTAAATGTTTTATTTATTTTCATTGTATAGGAGTTTTGCCTGAATGTTTATTTGTGGACCAGTGTGCCTAGTAACTGTGGAGACTAGACAATAGCATCAGATACCCTACATTGGATATACCGAAGTTATGGGTGATTGTACCTTGCCATGTGGATATCAGAAATCAATCCCACATCCCCAAGAAGCACAAGTGCTCTTCACCACTGAGATAACTTTCCAGTCCAACTAAGTCATACCTTCTAAAATGATATCATGATTTAATAATTTGCCTAAAATCTTTTATTGGATACCCTATAAATCCCTCTCTTATCCCATCCATTCACCAGCTTCTGCCCCATTGTAATAACTTGCCTCTTCTTAGAGTATGCAATGAAAACATAATTTATAATTTTTATTCTTTATCCTAAGCTGATCACAATAAAAAAACTTAGGAGAACTAATTACACAATCTGAAAGCAAAACACCTAAATAACAGAACTGTGGGGTTCCTGTCATTATTTAAACTGTTATATCATGGTGCTCACTCTGCTCACAGCCTCTATGAATCGAAAAGCAGAATTAAGATCCCATAACTCTGCCCTCAACCATTTTCATCCTCTGCTTAGAAGATTTTGGAAAAAATAATGAGCTGACCAATTATCAAGGTGTTCCCTCTACAATAGTTTACTTGGTGCATACATATGTATTAATATAATACTTAACATATATGCAGTGTCTAACTTTATTGCAGGGTTTTTTATTCTCATATTCTTAATAGGAATTATAACTACAAAATGCAAAAGGATGCTTCAGTGAAATATTTCTCAAAGTTTATAATAGTTCCCCAAAGCCAAAATATTCTGAAAGTAAAAAAATTCCAGAATTGACTATACAGTGATTAAAAAACAGGCATAAACTAAACTGAGTCTGTCTTAAAGACCTCATATATACAATTTATCAAAAACACATAATTAGTCTTTCATGGGTGCATTACTATAATCATTCATTTGATGTTGTTTGATGTGTTTGTTACCTGATGGGAACACTCTTTTGTAAAACAATAAATTCATGAATGAACTATGAGAATTAATGTAGAGGCTGTAAATCTCTTATCCCCAATCAAAGGACACACATCAATTTCTCATTTAAGCTAAGTTCTTAAACACTAGTGAATCTTATATAATCTTATGACATAGTGACTACGACCTCAGAATGATGTAGAAGAAAAACCTGGATCATTGATGAAGAGATGTTATCAAATCTGACTTTAAAAATAATCAGTTGTGTAAATTTGGTCATATTGCTGTTACTTCCTTGATTTCAGTGCTTTCAAAGGGTTCTTGGAAGCTTAATTGAGATGATGTTAGGAGGTAAGATATGAGACTTTTAAAATAGTGATTTCAGTGTCGAACTACTGTTGTTATTGCTGTTACATCACTAATTACTATTAATGGTATTTCTGGCTTTACCACAGAAGAGAATGAAGGAAATATTGCTTTCCAGTGTGTCACATTAACATTTCAAAAATTCTTATATAGGAGAAATAAATTCACTTGAGATTATATTCCTAACAAATGATGTCATAAATATTTCTTTAAAGCTAGTAATGAAATTACAAAAAGAGCCGCGAAAACAGATGGCTGATTGGCTTAAGTTACTTTTTGGATCAGTTGCTTTTTTTTTGTGGCTGTGTCTAAATGTCTGACACAAACCTCTGTGGTTTGATTTTGCAGAATTTTGTGAAGGGATGCAGTCTACTGAGGTGTCGGGTGTACATCATCACAACCGAGGCAGCTGGTTACGTTATGCCTGCTCTCAGGAAGGAAGGGCAGATAGGGAAGCGGGACCGTACTAGAAAATCACCAATCACTCTGCAAGTGGCATATTCTTTCAGGGTGACTCTTATCTTCTAAAGATTCCAGAACATTCCACAGCAAAACCAATGCATAGGGACGACATTCAAGCACATGAATCTCCGGGGTCATGTCACATTCAGAGCACAGCACGGATCAACAGGCATTATTTATTTTATACTGGGTAAATAGAGCTGCCCTCACCTGCGAAGTGTAGGAATGCCCATCGGAACCACAAACGGGGCTGCCATAGGCCACAGGGCAGGGCTTACAGGTGGATGGCCGCAGACCTCTCCCTTGCTTATGGCTTCCTCCTACTTCTTTCATACTGCTGGCAGGGAAAAGACATAAAACAAAAAGAAAAGAGCCATACTTAGTGCATTCAATTTTCACAATTAACTGTAAGTGCAACTGCCTTTTCTGGCCTGTCATAACGATGCTTGATGTTGAGCGATTGTCTCTTTCACCGAAGCTATCTCTGCACACTGTTCTTCATATCTAGTGCTGTCTTTTCAGAATCCACAGTTATTCCAATGAACTGAGATTGTACTTCTCAAAAGTGTTGTGCTAGTCACAAAGAGTGTGGTTAGATTATTTTATGTGTATTCTCTATTTTTTAGACATGAAATAGGTTCTTGATAAGCCAGAAGCAGCACCTGCTAAAAGTACAAAACTCAAGATTTCTGGAACCTTCTTCAAGCTTTCCCTTGTAGTCTCTTAGGAATGGAAAAAAAAAAGAGACAACTGACTTAATGATGCTTGCTTTAAAAGGAGAGACCTGACTTTTAGAAGAAATAGCTACAAAGTACAAGCAATTTACAGCATCTAACAATGTTTAAAGAGCCAAATTACTAGGTTTATTGACAACAACCCCCCCATTGCTGTGAAGTGTCTCAAGATGGACTCCTTAGACTTTGATCTAAAATAATTCTGGGAAATCCATTCCTATTTTTAATGCATCACAAAGACTCTTTCCTCTTGTTTACACTACTCATTTCCTTGCCTATTTGTGGGAACAGTTTACACAGAAAGAAAATGACTAAGAAATGAGAGTGACTGGAAATCTGTACGAAGACAGATCCTTGTATAGAATGTGGTAAGTCAATATATATTCATTGTAATTTTCTGTGCAGAAAGTAATCCGATGTCTCCTTGACACAAAAATGTTAAAAGGACTATTCACCCCTTCTCATGATTTTATATATGTTAATTATTTTTATTCTCTAGGCTTTATACTAGGAAAACCAGCTTACAAAGTGTTGCAGCTAGACAATACTAAAAAAAATACATCATAAGGAATTCTATCAAAGGAGAAGAATATAGACTTTAAAATATCATATCATATCTATCTATCTATCTATCTATCTATCTATCATGTATCTATCTATCTATCATCTATCTATCTATCTATCTATCTATCTATCATCTATCATCTATCTATCTATCATCTATCTATCTTCTATCATCTATCTATCTATCTATCTATCTATCTATCTATCTATCTATCTATCATGTATCTATCTATCTTTTTACCTCCTCATCTCTTTCTCTCTTCTCCCTTCCTTCACCTTGTTCCTCTATCACTTTATCCCTTCATATCCTTTATTTCCCCTCATTTCTCCTGACTCTTCAGAGATCATTCCTATACAGATTGTTATAATGTCTACAAGAATTTCAAATATACTGTTTTCATTTCTTATATATATAATTTATACTTATTGATCATATCCTAACCTTACTTTGCTGCAGAATTCTCCTGGAAATACAGTGGAGCAAAGTACTAATATGTAATAAAGGTTCTACTACAAATTAAAATAATGTATATAAAAACTTTATCTTACTATTCCAATACTCATCAATGACAAAAATTGAGTAAGGCTTAGATAACAAGGATACCAGCCAAGGGTGTCCAGGATGTAAAAATTATGGAATATGTATATAATATCTCAAGTAGTATGAAGTGCTTCATTTTTTCAATTCTGTTTAATAGTTCTGTACATAATGGAAAATAATTTTGCTTTGAGTATGTATTATATGTGTCTTTATGTGCATATTTACTTGTGAAGATATATCTCTGTGTTTGTGTGTGTGTGTGTGTATTTTGTTTCTCACCTGTAAAGGTATGTCTTTGTGTGTGTGTACTCAACTGTGATGGTGTACGTGTGTGTATTCTCACCTGTGAAGGTGTGTCTGTGTGTGTATATTCAACTGTGAAAATGTACACGTGTGTGTAATTGTGTGAATATGTATGTATCTATACCTGTGAAGGTAAAGGAGGTCATCTGGAAGTCAGAGGTTGGCACTGAGAGAATTTTCTTAAATACTTTATCATGCAGTCCTTTGAGACAGAACCTATATCTCAGCATTCTGGATACAAAATCTAGACTCCAAGTTGCAAGACTATACCTGTTTATAGCAACAGTTGCCTGAAAACACATCTGGATTTTATGGAAGTTCTGGAATTTCAAAATTAGGTTCTTATGTTTGTGCAGCAGGTAACTCACTAACCATTCTCTAAATCTTTTCAGAAATCTTTCATAAAGTCCTGAAACAAGTTTCTGTGTATGTTCTGCATCAATGATTCTATTTACAGTACTTTCCATAGAGATATTCAGTTCATAGTAAAATGCATTGAGTACATGAAGCAATAACTGAACATTTATAGGCCTCAATATTGATATCTCATGTAGCATATAAACACATATATATATATGTATGTGTGTATATTATTTACTCATATGTAAATTATATATAATTATATTCTATAATATACACATGAATGAAGTCTTTTGTTATTGCTGTTGTTGTAATTTCATTTTTAATTCTACCCAAAGACTCTGGTTTAAGAAAAATATTATTTTTCTGAGAGAAGTGAAGTCATGGCAGTCATTAGACAGGCCAACAAGGACAAACTGATTTGTTTGAGAAATGACAAGCTGGCTCCTGCTATCAAAATTGTTTCCTGGAAACAAGAGTTGTAGCTATGGCAAGTGAAGCACTCAGTCTGGAGAAAGCATTAGAAGGTATATTAGATTGAATACTCAAGGTAAGAAAGATTTTTAATGTCAGAAGGTAAATCTAAATTTGATGTTATTTACTTTCTCTCTGTGTGTGTGTTGTGTGTATATTTGTGCTTGTATTTGTAACACCATGTCCCATGTCCTACATGTGGAATTTAAGAGACAACTGTAACAGTCAGTTTTCTTCTTGACAATGTGCATTCTTGGTGTCAAACTCTGGCCAGCAGACTTGATGGATGCTCACTGAGTTGACTCCTCACTCTTCAACTCTTTTTGAGGACTTTGCTTTAACTATATTATCATTGAGGTTGCTGTTATTTACTCTTATTGGTGGAATACAAAACTCATGATGGGCAAAAACTCTGAAAATATTTTGAAGTATTTTCCAACAGCAGCTTTGAGATGTCTATAATTATGGAAAATAATTTTTAACCAGATCTTTGAAGTTTTAAGTTAAAAATTGACTTACCCTCTAGGGAAGTCTGTCTCTCTGCATGAATATATCCTTTCCCCCCATAGAGCAAAATGCTGTGTTTATGCACTCAGGGAAATTGTGTCCAAGATTAATATATGCTATTACAGTTTCTTTCCTCTCACAGTTTTCTTTCTAAATCTCATCACACAAAGCAATAAGTGGGCTGTATGCCAACATCATCATTATTATTGTCTAACAGCTTTACAATAAAAAAGACAAGGGGAAGTTTTAGTATGACCTGAACAGCTCTCACATGTAGTCTAGACACACAGTGGAGACAAGGAAACTTGTAGGGTTATCATTTAAACTTCAGTTGTTTTGTTCTCTGCTATTTAGTATAAGATAACATGGAGAGTCTCTTATGAAAATATGATCATCTTATTTTTCTAATAATCATGATATTCCTCATAACTGCCCCTGTGGACCCAATTAAGGTTTATTTAGCTTTCTATTAGCTAAACGTTCTGTGCACTTTACGATATACTTTGAGCCATTTGAGAAAAATGAGAAATGATGTTTCCTGCATGATTAACACTGAAAAGTACCTTATTTCAACTTGATTTACTTTCTATATGATCACACCACTTATCATTTGTGATGAGTTCCTGAAGCCTCCTGAAGCTTAGTTTAATCACTTATAAAATTCTAGGCATAATCACTATGCTTCATTTCCTCTTAAATAATCCAAGAGGCTATAATTCTAATACAATTGCATACATGATTATGATCAATAAAAAATAGAAGCATAGAGAATACAAGCCATGCACTATTTGTGTGCTATTACTTTTGAATTTGATAGTGTTTCCCAGTAAAATGAATATAGCTTTAGATAGCTAAGAGGAAATGTAATTGGCCTAGAAATTGTTAAGTATTTTAATTAGGAATAATATAAGGCATCTGAAGGCAATCAGTGACAGACATGGAATGAAAACTAGTACATGTGGGCAGATAAAATAATTTTCACAATAAAGAGGAATGATTTGATTTTGTTTTAAAAATTGCCAAAAATCAGGTAACAATTTGTATTAGTGTCTAAGAACAGTGTAAAAAAAAAAAAACACCATGAGAGAATACAGTGCAAGCTACTACAAATGAGAAAATATTTTTCTAAGTCCTAAGGTCTTGAATCAAATTTCATTGCTTAGGAGTTCTCAGTTCTGAAACACACAAAGGCAAACACCAGGTTATACATTAGACACAGAAAAGCAGAAGCTATTATGGCTGATTTTGAATTTCACAGGTCCATTTGCACCAACAGTACTTTTACTCATACTAATAGTGAATACAGTACAGGAACATAATACGATAAGTGAGCTTTAAATTGGATGTTTTCTGTGAATTCTGAAGTAAGGGCAGCTTGATGTATTTCTTGCCCATTCAATAGATACACTAAACATTTTATTTTCCTTAGAAAGTGTATTTTTTTGATCTTCCACAGTGGAAAACATTGTTTCACAAGGCAAGCCTATCAAGCAACATTCCCTTGTGGACAGGTAGTACAGCTTTAGAAAGTAAGACTGCTTTAATGATTTTATGTGTGAGAACTGCGGGCTGCATTCCTGCCGCCCAGCTCCCTGCCGCCTGGCTAGTTTATGCCCTGAAATAACAACACACAAATTGCATTCATATAAACACTGCCTGGCCCATTAGTTTCAGTCTTTTATTGGCTAATTCTCACATCTCACATCTTGCTTAACCTGTTTCTAACCGTGGTGTGTAGCACCACGAGGTGGTAGCTTACTGGGAAAGATTCTGCATGTTTGACCTGGTGGCTGGCTTCATGGCTGTCTCAGAGAGGAGAGGCATTGCATCTGCTCTAGGCATCTGCCTCACTCCCAGCATCCTGTTCTGTCTACTCCATCTATCTAAATCCTGCCTTATCAAAAAGCCAAGGCAGTTTCTTTATTAACCAATGAGAGTCCTCCATCAACTTATGTAAAGGATTTGTAAGAGAGCAAATGACATTATAGAGAATCATAAATTGTGAAATAGGAAATGACAAAATTAGATAAAATAGATAGCCTTACATGAAAATTCTTGCAACTATAATAGGTATTAATTATATGATCTCTGTATTTTGTGTCAGGAATTTGAATATCACACATCAGTAATTTTAACAAAATAGTTCATTTTGGAAAAAATTACTAATAATGTTTTAAGACAACAAATGTATGATAAATAAGTAAAATGTGTATGATAAATAATTTAACATAATTTATTCAAGACAGATTAACAAAAACTGACTATTATCTTGCTCAACTGCCTTCCTTATGAGCCTAAATCCATCTGCCAAGAAAGGCACCACCCACAGGGGTCTGGCCTACTTACATCACTCATCACTTAAAAGAGGCCCCAGAGAAAAACACACAGGCTAATCTGATATTATCATTTTCTTAACTGACAGTCTGTCTTCAGGATTTTATCTACATTAGTGTCAAGTTTACAAGCACTATGACAATGCATTTACGGTCTGACAATGGACACAATATATTTCCAGAAGATCATATGGAGAAGTATAAGAAAATATTATTAGAATTTGTTTTCCTATGTATGACAAATCATTTAACTAATTAGTTACCATGTGGAGTTCTCCTATTTTGAAGAGTTATTAGAATGATATTTTTGTTTTAACGAAAATAATTTTTTACAATGCAAATATTATATTTTTTAAAAAAGACTTTTCTCATATTACATCAATTCCAGTTCCCACTTCCTTCTCTCTCCTGTTGTATCCACCTTCCTCCTTATCCCCATTCATTCTTCAGAGAGGGTAAGGCTTCCCATGGGGAGTCAACAAATTCTAGCACATTGCTTTGAGAAATGACCAAGGCCCTCTTACTATATCTAGGCTAAGTAAGGTACACTTCCAAAAAGAATGGACTCCAAAAAATCTAGTACAAATGGTAGGGATAAATCCTGTTCCCACTGCCAGTGGCTCCTCAGTCTGCCCCAGCATATAACTGTCACTCAACCTGAAAGAAGAGAAAGTGGGAAGTAGCCTTCAATGTGTGGGCACAGGAAACCACTTCATAAGTTAACCTCAGTAGACAGTCAGTGACAACAACAATAAATTAATGGGACCTCCTAAAACTGCGAAGTTTCTATAAAGCAAAGAACAAACTCAATAAGATAAAAAGGCAGTGAATTGAATGGGAAAAGATCTTCACCAAGCCCACATCAGGTAAAAGACTGATCTCCAAAATATATAAAGAACTCGAGAAATTAGAACATCAGAATATCAAATAATCCAATTAAAAATGGGGTACTGATCTAAGCATATACTGAATTAAGAAAACCAGCATTTCTACAATTTTGAGACAGATTTTATATATATTTATATTCAGAAGCTTCAGTACAATAAGGATATGCAATATCACATATTATTTTATGATGTCTTTGTATTATGCACTACTCTTCAAAATATAAGACTAGAGAGAGAAAAAATACAGACTAATGATGTTCAAGTTTTTGTTGCTATAAATAAAAATAAATATAAATATAAATATAAATCTGAAATCAAATGTTTTCCTTTTTAATTCACCTTTCATAATCTTTCAATCACAGATTTAATATGAAATTTAAATTTTATGAAAAATTACTGTGATACTGAGGTTTATTTACACAATATCAATTCTACTTGAAGAAACGTAAAGATGACTTTTAACCTATATCCAAAATTTTACTATTTTTTTTAAAAAGTCCATCACTGGTGCTGGTGATGTTCAGTGTTTAAGAAGAAATACTGCTCTCACACAGAATCAAGCTCTGGTGCCTATCAACCATATGAGTGGTTCACACTTCTATTATTCATACCCCATGAGAATTGATGCTCTGTTCTGACCTCCTTCAGCCTTCCACTCATTGTACAAACACATACACACACACACACACATACACATTGTAAACACACACCATACACACATTGTAAACACACAGCACACACACACACACACACACACACACACACACACAAAGAACTAAATCTTTTTAAAAATCTATAGCCAGAAGCCGGGCGGTGGTGGCGCACGCCTTTAATCCCAGCACTCAGGAGGCAGAGGCAGGCGGATCTCTGTGAGTTCGAGACCAGCCTGGTCTACAATAGCTAGTTTCAGGACAGGCTCCAAAAGCCACAGAGAAACCCTGTCTCGAAAAACTAAAAACAAAACAAAACAAAAAAACAACAAAAAAAATCTATAGCCAGATTTTATTGTGTAGAGAAAATACCTTCCTAATTATACTTAAAATTTACAGTAAGTGGCATAAATAGTACCTCTTATTTGATTTACACTAGGGAATATATACAAAATTAACAAGAGAATTACCTCATTTTCATTTGATTTTACATGTATATTTGCAACAGAGCTCAGCCTATAATAATAGTCACTAAGTCTAAACTTCTGTTTTGCAAACAATAGTTATGAAACCCTCAGTATTCCTGTAATAATTAATGTTCCCAAGCAAAGTGATTCTTACAATCTCACTACAATCACACATTCATAACTGGTGCTCAAAAAGTCCTTCCTATACTGCCATTGGTGAGCAAAGTATCAACCAAGATCTGCCAATAACCTGCGCTTTTTAACAGCAAAGAAAAAGCTCCATGTAGAAAAAGATATCTGCATTTGTAAACAGCAGTGGCAGATATAAAATTTAAAAAGCTAAAAAATGTCTTCTTCAAAGAAAATGATTAACAGTACTATATTTTCAAAAGACATGAGAAAAAAATCCCATTTGAACATTTAAGCATTTTTTACATTTCAAACTCTGCCTTGATTATGAAAAATACTTTTGATTTTTTTTCATTTATACACAGAAGGAAATATTTTTACCTGCTTTCAAGAAACAGACCTGACAGCTTTAGCAGTAGCAGGCGGTGAGTAATTGCTGCATTTTATTTAAGAAAAGAGCCATTAAAGGGCAAACAAAGTTCAGAGAAGAAAAACATAACTTTCCTTTCATGTAGCATCTTCAGAGAAGTCATAATTATTTGTTCCTACTTTCTTCTTGCTTTATTGCAGATGGAAGGTTTAACCAACACAAAGCAGAAAAGCTACTACATTTTGACTTTGTTTTATGGATACCCTGATACGAAGGATTAAAAACATTAAACCTCCACTATATATTATCTCTGTCAGTATGTTCCAAAATTGGAAATAATTAATATAATTAAACAGAGAATCTCAATTTTACCCCTACAATATTTTTATCTCCACTAGTTGTATTTATCACATATACCTAAGGAAGAGATATTTAATAATGTGCTACTGCTATTGTAGTAAGAATCAGGGCAAATCTGCTAGAGAGGAAACGATTCTTCAAGAAACAGTATTTTAGTCACTTGGAGCACAGCTAAAATGTTATGAGAAAGTCTTTCAAAAAACATTTAGTCCTATGTTATCATCAACTGTTACAATAACTTTTCATCTGCCAACATAAATTATTAGCTTCTAAACTGCAAAGTGTATTGTTTCATTTACCTATGAATTAAAATTCTATGTTTTAAATTAAATTTAATAGAAGAAGGACAGCATTGAATTCATGGAACTAAGTATTTTTAGTGGACGAATATGTGTGGAGGGAGGAGTTTCTACACCCAGAAAGAAAACTAGTCTACTTAAGACTTAGTTGAACAATTCTTCATCTCTAAGGTCTAATTGCTATTGCTTTTTTCTCTGTATAATTCTGATTTCCAAAACCAATACAATGTATTTATCCCTAATACAATGTCAATGGTAGCCAGCTTACAATTTATGTATACATATTCCATTAGTTCCCTTATAAAAATCTTTACTCACTTAATTATCTTCCCATTCATCTCAAACTATATTCAGCTGCATTTTTGCTTAACATTTGCTGAATGATTTGTACGTGTCATTGAACCTCATATTAACGTTTTCTTTGCTTTTGTCATTTGTCCTAGTTCTGAATCTAGTGATCATGAAGACACTGAACAGAAAGGGCACTTTCTCAAGCCTAAAAATATCTGTGACCTCCTCAGTGAAGTATCCATTCGCGTGCCAGCATCATGCAGCTGGGCAGTAAAAGATGTCATTGCAATCACAGGCTGGAATTGTGCACAAATTGGATATAACCACGTCATCCTCGGGAGAGTCCATACCATTTTGACATCTGTGCAATTTGTTCAATCATATTCTTGATTTTTCTTTACTGAGATCATACTTCTAAAAATAGTACGTAGGATCTTTGAGAATGCATTTATTTTTTGACTTTTGAGAAAAAAAAATCTTTCTATTTGAAATTATGTAAGTTTGGCCCCACAGATACAAACGATATATCTGAAATTAGTACTTCATGACTCAAATCCAAGTGGGGGCTGTAGGAGGGGGCTGCTTGTTCATCCTGGCCGTCCAATATAAAAATAATAACACAAAACTGTAATAGTTAAATCACTGCTTGACCCATTAGCTCTAGCTTCTTATTGGCTAACTCTTACATCTTAATTTAATCCATTTCTATTAATCTGTGTTTCACCATGAAGTTGTGGCCTACCAGCAAAATTTCAGTATGTCTATTTCTGACCACAGCCCCATGGCATCTTCTTGACTCCACTTTCCTCCTTCAATGCTATAGGCCAAGTAAGTTTCTTTATTCATTAACCAATAAAAGCAACACATAGACAGAAGGACCTCCCACATAATATCAGTGTTCCCAGGTGACAATCTGACCCTTATTTGTTCAAGTTCAGAGTAGCTTTGTACAGCTGTCTTAGCACTAAATCTTTCTCTGCTTCATCTGCAGCTCTATCTTCTTATGTCTGTGTCAAACTCTGTATGACTTCCTGATAAGAACTGATGTAATAGTGTTAAACACTGACTCTAACAATCCCAAAATATACTCATATCCTGAGGTTCTTCCTTATTTTGTTATATAAGGTGATATGTGATCTATAGTGACACGTAGAACTTAGCTTCTGTCCACCGGGAGCCACCGTTCTGCAAAAACTGTCCTCTATGTAACCATAGCACCATGACTGTGCATAATAGCTTCCTTTACTGGAAGCATCCCAAGTCAATGAGCACCATGTTCATGTCAATTCCCAGAGACTTTAGCACTGCTTTGAATGTTTTGATTTATTATTTTTAAAGATATGTTCTTAAAAATTATGTAGGTCACCTCCCAAGTCCCTACTTAAGAGTTCTCAAGGACACATATTATATATCAGAGTTACAGTTGTGTAAAGTATATGCAATAAAGTCACCATCTTCATGGGTGAGAATAAAAGTTCAATTCACAGGGACATTTCACTTCTGACTCCAATGTTTGTGGCATGAAAGCAGAGGAGGAGTATAGGAAGCTGGTTTTATTCCTGTTTGCTGCATCCAACCCTAGTGCAATTGAGGAAGAAACCAAATGGCCATGGAAAGTAGATGTCATCTTTGGGGTAATAGAAAATAAGTGCTTTGTGGCATCAAAGGTTAACGTGAGAAAATAATTTTAAAGAATATGTTTTAGTCTATATGGTACATAAACTTTGTTCTCTGAACTAGCTCCTCATTTGTTTCTGTATTTCACTGTAATCTTTGCCCCAGATGATTCATGTACTCTCCTTCCTCTCTACAATATTATTTAAGAACAGATAATTTTTCCCAAAGTTTACAAAATTCCAATAAACTAAAGTATTTGACAAATAAAATTAAATAGGTGAATGAATGAAGAAAATAATGTAGAAGAGTAGATAAAGAATACAAAGGGGAAAGAAAGGGTTACATCATCATTTAATAGGATACTGTGGTTAAAATCACTAATGGTCACATGTACTTTCCTAACTATACATCCACATAAGAAGAAATTATAGAACACACATTTCCCTTCTCTAGGAACATTTTTATAAGTAATTTGTAAATTAAGGCCTTGACAGATTTTATTAGTTTTCAGATTAAAAGACAGTTAATGAAAATGAAATAAAAATAATAAACTTGGCTCTGAATTAAAATGATGCACGATTAATAAAACTCAGTCCAAAAGGGCAATCCTGCCTCCAGGAGTCTCAGACTGAGACTGTGACTGAGAACTGAGAACTGTCTCCTCCCGTTTTATATGCATTCCTCTCCAAGGCTAGGATTTAAGGCATCCACCACTGGATTAAAAGTATGCACCTCTATTGACAGTTCTACAGCAAACCAGTGTGGCTACTGGGATTCAAGGACTGCAAAACCACTGCCTGGTCTGTAAGAGTGACCAGTGGGGCTATTTTACTTTCTGTTCTTCAGGCAAGCTTTCTTTATTAAAATACAAATGTAATGCCACTACATTTCCCCCTTTTGTGTTTTATTTCACCTAATAAATAAATGTTTTATTTTATTTATCCTTTAAATAATTTTAAAAAATTTAAATGTCTTATTTTATTTCAGTTAATAAATAAAATGTGCTTTATCTCACCTAACAATTATTTTAAAACGTGGCCTAAAGGAGCATGACAAAGCATTTTGCATAGTTCCCCTTCGGAAGCTTCCATCAATCAAAGGTGTTTTTCAGGCTTGAATTTCTGAATTTTTAACATACTCTTTATTATTCACTTGAGAATCAAGCATTCAGGAATTAAAATTTCCTCTTCAAATTATGAGAGTTATTTATATGATTTTTATGTAATGCTTTAATTATTTTAAGAGAATTCAAATATGCCACTTTTTATCAGGTGATACTTTTATGATAATAAAACTCATATACTTTTGCTATAATAAAAATATCTAACAGCTCATACTATTTTTCTTAGGCAAAATACCACTGACTGTCTAGCCATTTGTCTAAATATTTATTCTCTTTGGGTCTTTCTTTCTGTTATCTCTGTCTCTTTCTGTTTCTCTCTGTGTTTATGTGTAAATTCACCTGGAAGACATATAATATAATGTTATTCAAGAGTTTTGATCTCCCTCACCAAGAACCCAGACATCTTACAGGTGATAAGATGGTGTTCGCCTGTTACACCTACTATTCTGTTGGTGGAAAAACAAACTCACACAAGTGGAGTTTAGGAACAGAACAGATGTGTTCCTCAGTAGAAGGCACTCCCAAAGGTTAAACTAACCTAACATAGAAAACACTCTATAAAAGGAGCTGACAAATGTTTTCTTACACTGAAGGCAAGACAAATTAGGTAACTAATTTATTGCAAGGCTATTGAGGGTTGGATATCAAATAGTAGTACTTCAAAGCTCTCCTGACCAGGCTTTCCATTCATTCATACCTTGAGCAAAATAAAATCTGTACTTGGGCTATCTAGTGTTCAGAGCAGACCAGTATAGAGAAGACCTCTGGTTTATCGTACTTTACCTTGATATTTGATCCTGCTGATGTAGTCTTTAAGTGTACTGACTGTCATTTGTTATAAACATTCAGGTTGGGTTGTGTTTGGAAAATCAGAGCTACTCCATACATTTGGTGAAGGACTGACTTGACTGTTGACATTGAGAGGTGATTGGATTCTTAGGGCACAGTCTTAAAGAACCATTTAACCCACTGATGACTTTACAACTATGGTAATGCTACAGATTGGCTATAGTTGGAGGAAGGTCACTGGGAAGGCTGTCTTTCAAAGTGCCCTTCTCTATTTTCAAGCAGGCATACTTTAATCATTTCTGTATTACACACTCTCCAAGGATATTCTGTATTGTTTCAAGCCCAAGCAACAAATCAAAGCAAGCATGAATTGAGTCCTCTAAAACCACGAGCCGATAGATAGATAGATAGATAAATAGATAGATAGATGATAGATAGATAGATAGATAGATAGATAAAGATAGGATAGACAGATAAATATTTCCAAAGTAAGTTTCTTCACTTCAAATATTTTGTCATAAAAACAAAAGAACCTATTAACAAGAGCTCCATGTTCATGCTCCAGGGTGGAATAATGACAAATGTCCTTGCATTTAGATTTTATTTTTTTGGACATATGTGTTTTTAGTCTTTTCATACACAATTTAATTGCTTATGTTTATTTAAGATAGTAATTTCTTGTTTACTTAGAATAATCATTATCTTTCATGTTTCAGAGTTAATTGGGCTATGAGAGAAAGGGGTCGGGAATTGAGAGAGGAGGATCAAGGAAATTTTTTTTTATTCCTCCTATTTGGCTAACAACTATTCTGTTCTTTTCTTATCATTACTTTTTATTTTTTAACTATAACCTTTAGATGACCTTATCCTTTTCAACGTGACCTTATCCTTCTCAGTCTAGAGTATCCCTCCTAGTATTCTCTATTTAGCTGGCTTTTTAAAAAATCTTAAATTCCTGAAGCCTGTTTTGACCAAAGACAGTTTTTTTCTCCTGTAGATAGTTTTCTCAGGTAAAATAAAATGAGTTGGCAATGGTGTTAGTTTAGAACTTAGTACATGTTGCTCCAAACACTTCTAGATGTTCAGTGTCCTTTGAAAGACTGACTGTTCTTCTGATGGTTTTGCCTTTAATTGAGATTTAGTCCTATCATGTAGGTTTTATTACCTTGTGTTTTCTATATTTAGTGTTTATAAAATTCATGGCAAGTTTCTTTCCTGGTATTGTCTGCTATGAAGCAATCTTTTTGTGCACTGTGAAGATTTGTCACTCTGAATAGTTTAATAAAAAGTTTACAGGAAGTATAGGCAGGACAGGCAGACACAAAGGAGACTGGGAAGGAGGAGGGCGGAGTCAGAGGAGTGGTCAGACAGACAGTAAGATATACTCAAGAGGTAAATGCCATGAGCCTTAGAGCAGCATATAAATTAATAGAAATGGATTATTTTAAGTTTTAAGAGCTAGTTAGTAACAATCCTGAGCTACTGGCCAAACATTTAACAATCAATTATAAACTTCAGTGGGTTTCTTTGGGAGTTGCTGACAGGACAGAAACTCTCAACTACACCTATATTTTTGGTGTTCTGTATGCCTTTCATTCTTACTAAGGAATCTTGTCACTCAAATTTTCTTTTCATTACTTTATATTAGATTGTTTTTCTGTGCTTATGACCTGGGATTGTTCTCCTTTGTTCTCCTTCTATGTCCATAATTCTTAGAGTTGTCTTTTTGTAGTGTTCTGGACTTTCTATGTATTACATCCAAAATTAAAAAAAATCTTTAATTGAATTAAACAATTCCTCTGTTTTGTTTTCAAGCCCTGTTATTCTTTATTTCCATGTGATCCATTCTCCTGGTAAAACTTTCCACTGTATTTTTATTAGACATAAAATTTTTCATGTTCATAACTTTATGTTAGTTTATGTTTTCTTCAATATCTCTCTTTTTATTTAATTCAATATTTGTGTCAATTGTTTTCAGTTCAATAAAGTGTGTGTTTTTGTTTTCTTGGACTTCAATCAATAGTTTACCCATTTATATTTAAGAGTAATTAATATCATTCATGTTTGAGTTTCTTAAACTTTTGACCATGTTTTTGATCATTATATTGAACACCGTTTCTTCAGATTCATCTAATTTGTTCTCATTGTAAACAAATACTGTAAAATTGGTGATCTTTGGGGGATATCTAACCCTCCTCCTTGGCCTAGTTCACTCTTCTGGCCATAATCAGTGTACTACTTTCTTTCCCTGATCTGGACCCTTCTAAATGTCTGTAGCTGTACTGGTCATCACATCTAACATAGAAACCTTCCCCTCAACCATAAAAAACAAAAGTCAACAAAATACCAGGAATTAATATACTTCTCCCACTAATAACAATGATTATTAATGGACTCAATTTTCTAGTCAAAATGTTACATGTGCATTCATGAACGGACTTTTCAAAAGTCAGGATGGACTTCAGAGGAAATAAAAGTCTCTTCTTATTGCTGAAATGTTTGAACTGGTAGATTCATGGAGAAGGGGAGTCTTTAATTACAATTGTGTGTTTTCCAGAGTCCTGACCACAATCAGGTGGATGCTTCCAATTTAAAACTCATGCATATTGCCCTGGCTAAACAAAATGGACTATAAAACATGAGCAAAGGTCATAAACATGGGTATAGTAGAGGGTAAAAGGTGGGCAGTTAATGGCGATGGGAGTTAAATAAGAGAAGATGTGAGAAAAGATTAATCAGAATGTAATATATGTGTATGAAATTATTCCAAGAGAAATGTTAACCAATAAAACAGAAAATAGTGGAAAACAAACTAAAACTAAGAAACAAAGAAGAAATAATAATGACTACCAATACGCTCTCAAGATGCACACCCAAAAGAAATACTTTTAAAGTGTTTCTTTAAGCAAAACTATATCACCTGACATATTACATTCAATATTAATATTAAAAGTTCAAAATCAAACTTTACCAATAGCATTTCTGTGTTCCAGTGATGAATGATTTATACACTTAATTTTAAAAAGTTTGTTATTCTGACAATTATATTAATATTTTATTTCGTTATTCATTCCTGTGACTGTTAGTAAAATGAAATACCTTTCTAGAAATATTTTTATCTCTTATTAACTTTGTCCTTCACCTTTTTTATTTATGTCTAATATAATGATAAAATTTCACATCCAATATAATTATGGATAACAAAAAAATTTAATATAAATAAATGAGTGCTAAGGTATAATAGAGTCATACTTAAGGCTCAGTAACTATGTAATACTAGCATTCACAAGCTTTGAAATCAAATATGTATATCATAATGAAGATAAACATTGTTTTGTAATTCTGATAAAGATATTATTAAAATTTACAAAGAATTGAACATATGTCTTAATCCTTTCTTTGTCTTCCTGGAACTTCTGGCTGATACAAAAGAGTAATTATAGGAAATAAAAGTTCTGAATAGAAGAAATGAAAGTATTTTCACATGTTGGTAGGATTGTCTACCATAAATGCAAAATAATGAACATAAACCCAAATCTCTCCCTTTATTTTAGTGTCATGAGGAAAAATTTTTTTGTTATGAAAATATCTCAGGAGAGTGCTTTGAACTGATCAACTTTGATTCACTGTTTTTTATTTTGGAAAATTATCTGGACCTGTTTCTAACGAATTTGTGTATAATTCTCCTGATAATCCAGTGATGCCATTTTTAGGCAGCCATGGTTTTAGTTTGGCATGATGAAATGGAAGCAAATAATTTTGATGAAAGGAATCAAACTAAATAAATACATGGCCAGCACAGGGCAGCTCAATTTCTTCACAAATTGGTCCATATACAGAATTTCATCCCCTCAGGAATCCTTGCACACTATTCTGTGTACATTTAAAAACCAAGATTAAAGTATTTTGGAAAGCAAAAATACCCAACGATATTAGCAGAAGAAAGTAGGATGGAAATAATATATTTGAGGGCTGGTACTGACTGATAATGGCATACATACCATTTTATGCACACAGACATGGCCACACACAGAGGTGGTGAGAAGAAGAGGAGATGAGAAAGAACAATAACAAATAAAACCAATACTTGAAATGTTTCACTTTTCACCTAGTTACCTTAGATTGAATGATAGTGGTGCATAAATGGAAACATTAACTCCTATAAAATGGAAAAATACTAGATGAATTTGGGTTTGGACATAAGTGTTTAGGTACATTAAAAGATTGATAATCTGGACTTCACTCAAGCTAAATATTTCAGCTATATGGGGGACATAGAAGGACAATTAAAAGATTAGAAAAAAGTATTTGCAAAAGACATATCTGATAAAGTTCTCTAAAATATGAAGAGATTTTTAGGCTCCAATAATATCCAATATAAAAATAAAGACTTAGACAGTCGAGTCACCTAGAAGATTAAAGGTAACAAACAAGTCTGTGAAGGAAGGCTCCACCTCACCTTTTTTTCTATAATCAGAAAATTGAATCAGTTTTTCTTTTTTTCTGGAGGTTTTCAGTGATGTTACCTACAGAAGCAAGTGTATTCAATAAAGATCTTCAGCATGATGTGAATTTCAGGACTTCTTTGGTAAGAATTTTTTTCCAGGTTTTGGAATTCCTTAAAAAAACAAAAGCCCTCTTGGATTCACTGTATGCTGCTTCATTCAAATGCAATATCAGAACTTGTACTTGGTTTTTAATGTATAAATAAAATATTCACTATAAGTTATTTTTTATCATTGAGTAATTTTATTTCCTTCAAGCAGATGAAGTTAATAACTTCATTATTAGTCTAAGGATCTGATGTGGGATTTCCCTCTATCTGCTGTGATTATCATTAATGAATAAAGAAATGCTTTGAGCCTATATCAGAGCAGGGTGGGGTAGAGCAGAGCTAGGCAGAGAGGACTGGACTGAATGCTGGAAGAAAGAAGGGCAGAGTCAGAGAGAAGCCATGGAGCCGCCAGAGACAGACACCGAGAACTTTACCCGGTAAGCCACAGCCCACACGGCGATATACAGATTAATAGAAATGGGTTAAATTAATATAAGAGTTAGCCAATAAGAAGCTAGAGCTAATGGGCTAAAAGGTGATTTAATTAAATCAGTTTCTGTATGATTATTTCGGGTCTAAGCTAGCCAGGTGGCCGGGAACCAACAAGCAGCCTCCTTCTACCAAGAATCTGCAAGATTGTAATGTTCAACAAAATAAGTGTGTTTGAAAATGGTCACTATATAAGTTAATTAATACCATTATATATAATAAACATGATCATCATGTATTTTACCCAGTTTGCAGCCTGTTTAAATAATATCTAAAAAATGAAATACTTGAAAATATTAGCACAATATACAGGTCTACAGAGATTTTAGTCATTCATTTTTATTATTTTTTCACACTTATTTCTATCGTCTAGTTTTTATTTAACCTTATTGCTGCTAAATGTATTTAGTGATATTGTTTTGAATGACATTTTGCTCCTTGTGTACATGCCATCTCAAGGGTAACAACTACAAATTTATGGGTGAAATCATAGTGGCCTGTTGGGATGGTTGAACAGATAACAGTGATTGCTGTTCAAGTCTGATAAGCGCCTTTAATCCTTGAACACACATAGTCGGAATGAGAGAACTCACTACCACAAGTTGTCCTCTGACCTCCTTGTGCATTCTGGGACATGATCATACTACGCACAGTAATAATAATGTAATTGTTTCTAGAGTACTGGATAACTACAAGAATGAAAATAATGGTCAATAATTACTAATAAGCAATAATAAAAATAGTATCTAGACAATAATAGTTAACATATAACTCTCTTACTGTCTATGGCATACATCAATACATTACAAAAACAATGATTCATTAAATTTTCCTATTTTATTAATAGTAGCCTGTAGGCCCATATTTCTTCATGGTGTGGCAGCCAGGCTCTAAAGCCATAGGCCTACCTGAGGTGGTCAAGTAGACCTGCAGACAGCCTGTCACTGCCCTCAACAATAGCCAGGATGTGCTACTCCTTTCTCTTTTGTTATAAATGTAGATTGCCTGGGGAGAGGTGTTTGCCGAAGCTGATGACTTAGTTGCAGGTGCTGTCCCTAGCCGGGCATTCCCTGGAAAGTGAATATTAATGAGGTATCCACCTCGGTTGGGCAGGGGATTAAGAGTTGTTTGATAATAAACACGGGTAGATCTTCAGGGAAGAGCAGCCTGAGATGCCCTTCCGTGATGATGGTGTAAGCTGTGTTTGGTTATTTCTTGTGCCTCTGTACCAGTCCAGTTAAAGAAAATAGTTTTCTATGTCGGGGCCCACAGGCCTTAACAGTAGCCTATATATGTAAAAAAGAAACAAATCTGATGAAAATGATGTAAATCCTATTTATGATAGTAAAAGAAAACAATGATATAACTATTCACATTGAAAGTCTTTTAATAATTATACTGGTAAAATGAAAACACCCAAAATCACATGATCAAAGGGAATTATAGAAACACAGGGACGTTTTTGTTTGTTTCAGACATTTACTGTGCTTGTTAATTGGGCGTCTACACGTCTAGGGTTTCTATTAACCTGTAGGGTTTCTATTAATCTGTGTTACATGCCTCCAGTCACTCCTGTGAGTGATTTGTTAGACTATGTTATCCTTGGTGTGTACTTGTGGTGAGCTATCTAGTTAGGTGAATTGAGGAAGAAAAATTCATGAATGAGGGCATCATTGTTGTCTGAGTTGGGATTTTGAACTGTTTAATAATGAGAAGTAAGCTGAGTATAGCATGCATTGCTGTCTGTTTCCTGTCTGTGGATACCACATGCTGCAATCTCTTCCAACTGTGTCTTTCCTGTTATGAGGAGATATGCTCTGGAACTCTGAGACAATAAACAACAACAACAGCAAAAGCAGCAGCAGGAACAACAACAACAATAATAAACATCCTTCTTTCCACACTTGCTTGTCTAGCTTTGTGAGGTATCTGGCAAGGAAATGGTTGAATTTTCATTTGACACCAACTATTATTTTGGACAATCCTCTGTTTCATATGAAGAAATATAACATTTGTTTGATTATTTCTTTTCATATTCTAGATACTTCTCTTAGCATTGTCCTCTCAAAGCATATGTTCTTTTAGAGAAATGGTTAGGTGTATTACATTTAGTGTGGCATGTCTTCATGATTAGAGTATTCCTTAATACAGAAATGATAGAAAATATACTTTAAAATCCATCAATACCCAGTAAATTTAGTATCTATACTTATGTCTAAATTCACTAGGAAATTCATTCTACATTATACTTTTATTATACTTACTAATTTTATTTCTCTTCTCTTTATTGCCTGTGATACATATTTGATGCAAATTTGGGTTGATTGGGAAAGTTTAAGGCTCTCAAGTGTCAGTTTCTAGACACTCATAAAAAGATTTTGAGGGAGGTGGCATATAGTATATAAAATACCAATCCTTTCCCTAAGAGTTTTCAGCATACTTAAGGTTTGTTTTATTTTATTTTTAATATTTAAGAAATTTTTATGTATAAATATTTTGACACACTTTTTTGCTCCTCCAAGTCTTTCCAGATACTTTCTAAATCTCTACCCATCCAATTTTAAGGTTTTGCTCAGAAAACAAGCAAAAAGCCTGTACAACAACTAAACCACCCAAAACTAAGAAAAGATAACACTACTCAAAACCAACCAACCAAACAAAAACAGCACCAAAGCATAAAAATAAAAGCACACAAAGACTGTTAAGCTCATTATTGGTTAGTCTACTATTCCTGGGCATAAGGCATGTCCAGGAATGGTTGATATAGTTATTCGTCAGTCCATTGGGTAAATCTGATTTTCCCTTTCTCAGAGGTATAAATAGTAGTTCAGTTGTTAGCCTTTACCCTAGTGGCTAGGATATCATTCATTTATTTTTAATATAAAAATATAATATTATAAAAGCAAAAACTAGAACATAGACGTTGGACAAGACAAACTGACAGAAGTGAAAGAGACCAAGACAAAGTACAAAATCAGAGATCTACTCATTCGCACACTCAGGAATTCCGTAAGGATTCTAAAAAACATAGAAAGTTCCCTAGTAGGTCTGTCTATTAGTAGGCCATGTCTTTCATGTTTGAATTGGAAACTAATTTCCTACTAGAAACTAATTCCTTACTCTGTCTCTTGACTATTAGCCACCAGGATTTGGACATTAGCTTCCTCTACAGGCTCTGTCATGAGGCTGAGACTCCCTCTTAGCCCAAAAATAATGGAGTCAGTTAATCTGTCATGGAAATATTTCAAATCATTTGCCCAAAGACATCTGTCCTTTGTAGCACGATTAATAAAAACCCAGACATAGATATTGGGGTTAAACTGAATGTCAATAAAGCAAAACAGCCAGCCACTTGCTCTTACCTTGACCTCAGTCCTAAATGTTGATGTTGCCTCCAGGAATCTGAGAATGAGACTGTGTCTGAGAACTGTCTCCTTACATCTTATATTCCTCTCCTGTGCTGAGATTAAAGGTATGCACCACTACTACCTGGTTTCTATGGCAAACTAGTGTAGTTACTGGGATTAAAGATATGTGTCACCACTACCTGTTCTATAAGACTGACCAGTGGGGATGTTTTACTTTTGATCTACAGGCAAGCTTTATTTATTAAAATACATATGAAATATCACTACACTTCTCTTATAATTTTCATATAATTTTTTGTAAACAATAAAGAAATCTAAAACAAAAACTGTGTCCTCAAAACAACCCTAACAACACAATTTATTCAAAAAGGAAGACCATTTTACTGAGGCAAATATAAAAAAATGGAAATAAGCAGAAAATGAAAACTCTATAGGGCATTAAGAAATCAGACTAAGAATCCACTATGTAATTCGGCTCAATGCTTATAAATGTTCACAGGTGTTGATATTTGCATGATACATTCAAGCAGAATTTATAGCAGCTGAGCAGCTGTACGTAAATAGTGTCTTATAAAAAGTCTATTAAGCAATAATTGCTTTTCAATATTCATGTCTTAATAAACATGACTTCTTGCAATTTTAAGTCACTTTAAAACTATCATTATGCAAAACTTTGACATGTTAGAACTCTTTATAGCAATAGTTAGGGAGAAAAAATATGCCCATAATCTCCCCCATTGATCTCAAGGAAAAAGAAAACAGTGAATTCTGTTTAGTTTTGGTGTGATGCTGTATCATTTAAGCAACACTTTAAAAATGAAGTCATGTTTTATCTTCTGGATAGATTAGTATTGGAGATTGATATTGATAATATGATAATTGTATCATATTAACAAATGCAATGTTGCCTTTCATGTTGTTGGAGGAGTTCTTGCATTGGCGCCTGCCCATCTCTTCCTTCAAATGGAGCCGGGATGCGCTTGATGTCCTAGACCAATCTTTGCTGTGACTGAATCTGGTTGGATCTCCCCAGAGCCAGAGCAGGACCTATTCCTTGCGGCACAATCTGAAGAAGCCTGCACTCCCTTGCAGGAATTCTCAGACCTGCCTGGAGGCCAGAGTCTGACCCCTTTGGGTGGATGGCCTTTGTACAGGAGCAGGACACCTGAAAACACTAGGGAAGGCAGTCCAGATGGAACTCCACTGCACAGGATCAGGGATTCCAGGCAGCCCAGGGATGCTACCCCACATTAACCCTGACTGCTGCTCTTGGTTCTGAATGGAATACGAAATATCACAAGGATTTGAGAAGGCGACTGGACTCTGCCTCAACTACTTCCATAATTTTAGCTTCTCTCCCAACAGTGTCCAACTGATTACTATATTATTATTAGACTATCTGTATTATTTTTTAGAGTGGCAAACTCTTTTCTGACGGCTTCTGTACTGATTAGGTTTTAGTTGTTCATCATCCCCTCTCACCTTCTTTCCCATCTATCAACCTCCCCTGGTGCCTAAACCCTTGACCTCTCAGGATTTCTCTTCTCACCTTTATATCACATTTTTACCCTCCTCCACCAACTTCTCTAACTTAAAGTTACTTTTCCCCCTTCTTTTGAGGGGAAAAATATACTATCTTTCCAATTTGCAGAGTAATATGAGTGAATATACAATGCCTACCCTTTTTCCTGTTCCGTATTGCCACTCACTGTATCCTTCTGTTTGATAGTTACTGGTTTTCTCAAAAACCATATGGTAACACAGGCCAACCTCTAAATAATTTTGTTGCATTTCAATAACCAATAACACTACTTAAAGGATTTCTGAAGCCATAAAAATAAAAATTGGTGACATTTTAATCTACTAAAGGATCATTTATTATTGTGTGTTTATAATCTTCATTTTCTTGTACCTAGAAAAGTCACATGACCTCTGAACATCTTATTATTTCAGGACTCTGGATTGATACCATCATTTTCTCTTATGTGACTCAGAAAATGATCTTAGACTTAGCAACCTGACTTTCTTTCCAGGGGTTCCTCCCTTAGCAGCACTCATTTCAATCTCAGACACTCAGCTTTATTATTATTTATCCCCATATACTACACATCTATGTCCTGAATAATTAGGGTACTAGATAATTATTATGTTATAATAGCTACTCCTCAATGTTTATTACTCTTCATACATTCTTACTTGTGACAGAGAATTCTTGTTTAATAACCCTGTAGATAAAACTTCCCAGGCATTAATGATATTCTCAGGATAATCTCAGCCCATCAGGTTCTGTCTTTAATATCCACAAAACTTATGTGGTTCTTAAATCATACAATATTCTACAAGAGCATTCAATGTCCATGCCCACTCAACAGTAGCAACCCTAAAGTAACACCTTTATCAATCTGAATTGTGTCTCAACATTTTAATGCATTCTTTCATTGTTTTCCCCAACTCAGCTACTTGCAAGTTCATTATATGAGTTACACAAACAAACAAATAAACAGACAAACAAAAGGTCATGGTGAATGGGAATTGGAGAGATGACTTAATGAATAAGAACACGGGCTCTTCTCCCAGAGAAGCAGTATTTGATTCCCAGCACTCAGATGGCCACTCACAACTAAAAATAAAATAATTTGTATTTCTTTTCATTTCTCTAATTCTGAAACAAAAAATGGATGGTTTTCTCTATTTAGCATATTAAGAATCCAACCACTTTAACAGATTTGTCTGTCCGTCCAGAATGATGACACCATCCACACTCTACCAGATTATGGCAACAGCTTTCTAAATGTACACAGGTCTCATAAATAGACTTAACATCATTGAACTTTCTCAAATGCTGAATAATCTTTTTCCCTCTTTGCTCTAACTGAAAAATCCACATTATATGGAAGGTCGGAATATGCAATGTAGAACAAGGAGCCAACTGATAAGGCACGCCAGATTATGGGGGAATGTTGAAACCAAAGAACTTAGGAAGTTTAAATTGAGTAGGTGATAGATACATGAAGTTTTATGTGCTTTTATCATTTTATTTTCTCCATTACAATGTAACTTGTGTGGTTATAGGTTTTCCTCTTTTTATTTACTCTTTGCTATAACAAGAACTCCATTCTTTCAACAAAGTTACATAAGAGGCAAATGTGTGGGCTTAGGCTAAGGATGGGAGAGACAAAAAACATTCTGTTTTAGAACGTAAAATCATTGAATATATTGGGATAAGAGGAAATAGTAGCAAGTTTGAAAATGACACATAAAATTTATAATGTTTATATTAACAATAAGTAGATTCAAATCAAATATTTATTTACAAAGTTTGAAAACATCTAATTGATGCTTCAGGAATGGCACTAATTGCCTTCTAAAAGTTTTAGAATTGTTTATTTCAAAAGAGCTTTGCTCTTTTAAAGCTGTTTATCTAGTTCTTAATAATAAAGCAAGAAATGTAGACAAAGAAATAATGAATGATCAACAATGAGAATAAATTAGAAAATAGAGTCTATGACTTTCTTTTTCCAATTTATTAATGCTTGTAATGGAAATGGGGAAAATAGATGAACTATGGAAGTGAATATTCAAAAATTTGCCTATTAAATAAGGAGAGATTATTAAAGGAATCATAATTAAGAAAAATATGAAATAGTATATATTGTTTAAATCATAAGCTTAATTTTTAGATTCCATTAAGATACAACTATAATGTTATTCAGTGTCATCATTATTTTATGTATATTTATATATTATATGAAATATGCATTAAAAAGCAATGACAAAGCAAACAGAATTTAATTAAAGGAATGTGCACAAGAACATTAAAAGTTTTCATTTCCTCTTCATGGTAATTTTCAAAATGAAGAATAATAAAGGATATTAGACTAATAATTGAAACATTTTAGTCCAATTATGTTTAATGGTTTTGGAACAATTTCATAATGCTGCCCCTAGAGTAAAAGCCTAATAACATATAAAAAATTTTATTCTTCTAGTTATGAAAGTAGAATGTACTCATTATAAAAACATCAAACAATGCAGAAATGTATGATTTGAAAAGCAACAACATCCCTTGATAACTCAAGGTTTATTGCTTTAACAATTTTGTTTTTATTGGTTCATTTTTGTTATGCTTTAACATCAAAACAAGGCTTTGTGTAGACTGACAGGAAGAATTCAAAGGTAAAAAGACAAAGAGATTACTAGAATTTAGCAGATGGTAACAACTTCATAATAGCAAGACAAGAGGGATATACTTTTCTACGAGATAGAGAAGTAGAAAAAGTAACTTCATGTGGGAAGCATCATAAAAACCCACAGATTATAAAGCATTTGAAATTTACCCTAAAGGACAGATGTTTGTGTGTATGATCTCAGAATATTTATTACGCTAAAATATTACGCTGTTAGCAGTTGTAACAGATTCCAGTGTTACAGCTACTCAAATAAGGGCACAGAAATAAAAGACCATCACTACAAAGTTAGACTCTTCATTGAATACAGAATTGTCAGGACACAAGCAATTCCACCCAGTTTATTCAAATAAGGTAAAATGATGTCTGGGATGAGAGGGTGCTACATTGTGCTTCTGTATGGATCAAGATCATAGAAATACCTGGAGGAAAATGTATGAGTGTTCCTGTCCAAGAAGCATGGACATAAAATGATTGGAGTTGGTAGGCACAAAAGCTATTCTATTTGAAGTTATCCATTCTGGACAGTATTGTAGAGGCAGAGAGTGGAATAGTTGGGATAAAGCCTGCTATGGCATTTTAGAGAGAGATAATGTGAGGTAATAAGATCCAGCAAAGCCTATAGTCTTAGGAAAGGCCTGTTATATTTCAAAAGAAAGAGTAGATGAACAATTATAGATGTAGAGTTTGATATTTGGTAAAGTAATGAAGACATGAATAAAGTATAAAACTAACAAACATGGAAAGATACGTAAGTTTTAGACTCAATAAAAGAGAAGCTATAAATTGACTTTACTAATGAAATTTAAAAATTTATAATCAAATTTCAGAATATGTGGATAAAATCATTTCCAACCACAGAAACTCTAGGAAACTTCATATGTTAAGTTTACATTTAGATATGAATGGTTGAGCAGGCAACATTTGATTATTGCATTATTACTAAAATATGTTTTAATGTGTCACTATTCTTAGGACTATTAGAAGAGTCAAAATAAATGTACAACTCAACACTTCATTGTGGCTGATATTTATCTAGGGTTTCCTTTTTGAAAAGTCAGAAATTCAATTCTGTTTGATAACATAAACCCTTAATACACACACACACACACACACACACACACACACTATTTAAGGACTGTTTGCTCTTCCAAGAATGAATGACTTGCATTTATCAGTTAATATGTATTATGGGATTTTGATTCCTTTAGCCAATGGCTTTTGGGGGTTACCAACCATAGGATGTGGTCTTTTCTGCAGACAGGACATTTTTTAAGCTGAGGGGAGGCACTTTCATGCTTTCTTGCTCCTGTGCTCAGTGCGGTAGGCAGAGTGGAGCAGGCACGCAGTCTGATACAGGTGCTTCTTCAAGGAAGTTGGATAAGCAATGGTGTCTAGCTTGTTCTGTGTTACTGAGTGTTAACTTTTATTTTATGCCTAAATAAATTCCTGAGATGCATTACCAGACTCTCGTGGATGTACATTACAAGTGAATTTCTGCCTCATAGCAAAACAGTCACCTGATGTGGGACAACAATAGGGACTATTGTTGTCAAAACTCATGATCTCCCCCAAATTCTATTTCTCCCTTTACTTATTTTTGTTTCCTTAGTACCTTTCTTTGGATAAATATCTATCTTAAAATTTAAACTTTCCATTTTGACATTAATTATGTTTAAGTTTTTCACAGTAAACAATAAATTTTCCTAACAGCAATCTCTGAAGTCTCCAGAAGAAAGATAGGGCTCTGCAACAATGATTCTACCAGTTTTTTTTAATGATGTCATCTATCCAATAAACATCACTCAAAGATCAGCTACAAACTGCTCAAGACAATTCCAGTCTGGATAGCTGAGGTGGCCCACCTTCTTATAAAACTCTAGCTATAACTTCAGATAAGCCTTACCCACAACTGGGAGACTGGCTACAAATGTTACAACTAGTCCACTTGAGAGGTAACCATTGTTTTAGTTTTTACAGGATCCCATGGAGATACTGTCACCCAAAAGACAGCTGGAAGTAACTCTAAGAAAACAGCACCTGCTCTCCATACAGATGGCATGGATAGTTTTGGTTTCTCTCAGCGTTGGTTATGAGTTATTATAGGATTGGGAGCAAAATAATAATAATTAGACTCAGGAATCTTATTTCAGTAGAAACAAAGGGAATACATAGGATAGGATAATAAGGTAGAATAGTATATCTATTGTAAACTATTCTAACAGCTCTTAGTTTTAGACAGTTACACTAGTATAGATTCTTGTATATTGATACATTGTATATTGATACATATTAAGACTACTTTTACATTCCTGTACATTGATACATATTTAAATTTATATTTGTCATATTGTGTTTATCCCTATTTCTGGTTACAAGAGTTTTGTACACAAATGTAAAATTATTTTTGCCATATGGTATGTATGTTTCTACTTATGTTTAAAATATTTTATATATTGATACAAATTAAAGATAGTTTGTCATAACACAATACACATTTCTACCTCTGGTTAAGATATTTTTGTTTATAGTTGCAATTTTGAGATCCTTGTCCTTAGATTGTGAACATTTTTGAAGATTGTTTGTTTTTATAATGTGGCACTTTAGCCTATAAGCTATATAGGTTATTAAGATTTGCAGATTACTAGTCACCCATGTTTGTCATACTTATGTTAGTTATATCCTCTAGAAGCACAGAGACATACTCCAATTAGGTAGGTAATCATCAAAGACTTCAACGGCCTACAGAATATGCCATTTAAATGTTTTAATAATTTAGAATTTTCTTGATATGAGACATAACTTCTCTTGGCAGCACCAATCTACTCCCAACAGAATAAGGGACACTGAAGACATTCCATATGAAACTTGTTTTCTTCTTGGCAAAATTAACCGATTGGTAGAAAACTATCCTTGCCTCAACTGCTGATGGTAAGCACAGTGTCCAATCTGGATAAGCAGAATAAGAAGATAAGCTACTGCTGAATCTTGCCAAGACAGAGTTGGACAGTACCTGAAATTAAGCTGAGAGAAGGTGCTCTTATGTTCTCATGCTCTCATGCTCTTTTTGGTGATTGGAGCAGAGCTGGTGGGTGGCCTGCAGCTGGTGCTTCTTCAAGGCAGCTGGATCAGTGGTAGGGTCTAACCTATTCTATGTCTGAATAAATTCCTGAGAATCTTTACCAGACACTCTTGGATTCATACTACAAACATGTTTGCATGTTCCTGTGGATGCAGAATCTTTTCATTTTGTACTATTAGAACCATATGTCTTCTATATCAACCTCACAAATTTCAACACTTTTATATTAGATTCATGTTATACACAATCTGGTAAGAACTTCCAAAACAGGAATGAAGATATCTACCCATTTACCAATATTAAAATAGACCAGCAAACTAGTAGAATTATGAAAGAACCATGAACACATGACTTCATGACATTAACCCGCTAATCTATATCATCCTCACCCTCTTCTTCCAAGATTCAGGGAACATTGAAGAAAAGGAAATAACTTTAAGTTCCTGATGTCAAGAGAAACTTTGAGACCTGAACAGGCTGTCACACTTATGAATGCACAATAGCTGTGGTTGCCTGCACAAGGTCAAGCCATAAGCATTATGGCATGAATGTGGAGAGCTTCACAAGTCACTATCCATAGTGTACAAAATATTGCTGGTACAGAGGGAGGTACAATAATCTTCCCGTCTGTGATCCTTAGTGGATTTAAAATACTCTAGTGTGTAGCCCTACCCTATTACACACACAGATAACACATGAAATGAAAAGAATATCAATCTATTTTCACTGCAATTAATCTTGTATAGTTTATATTCTCATTGTTTCTCTTAAATCTATTATTACAACTCCCAAACACTCCTATCCACCATGACCTCAGAGGAACTCTGAAACACAGGCTGCTACTACACAGAAAACCAAGATCACCCACACAGTGGGGCACCCCACTCTCTAGGCTGAAGGTAACTGAGCAAACCCAGGGTCCCTTCCCTACCTTCCTAGCTTCTCTAGTCAGTAGGCATGCAAACTTCCTGCAGGTAGTCTGTTCTAACAACCCCACTGCATAAACTGCAAGCTCCAAGTCCAACTCTGATCCCAAACTATCCTATACCTTGTGACCTCAAGTGGACTCTGAAGCACAAGCTTCAACTGCACAGAGAGAACCAAGAGAGAGACCAAGATAATGGGCCAAAAGAGACCTCACCAGCTCCCTGAGACACAGCAACAGTACAGAGCAGACCATGAAAAGCTCCCAAAGATATAGACAGCAACTACAAGGATTGGACTAAGAGGCAAAAAAAGTGCAGTACCAATTGGAGGAAGAGAAGGGTAGGCACCAACGCAAAAATTCATCCAACAACCTAAAAAGAAACATAGTAACACCAGAATGTAGTGGTCATACAACAGGAAGATGTGAATATCCTACCCAGAAAAAGAGGAAGAAATCTATTTTAAGTGTAACTTTATGAGGATGATGCAGACCCTTAGAGAAGAAAAAAAAAAATCCCTTAAAGAGATGGAAGAAAAGACAAGCAAAAAATTGGAAGAAATCAATAAATATCTTTAAGAAAAAATCCAATCAAACTACTCAAACATTTCAAGACATGAAACTGAAATAGAGGCAATAAAGAAAACACAAACTGAAGATATTCTAGAAATGGAAAATCTGAGAAATCAGCAGGATAAAAAATCAACTAAAAACAATCAGTATCCTTCCTTTAAATAAAGATATCCTGTAGATAAGGAATCTGAGAAAGAAATCAGAGAAACATCACCTTTCACAATAGCCACAAATAACATAAAAGATCTTGGGGTAACACTAACAAAGGAAGTTAAAGACTCTTTTGACAAGAACTTTAAATCTTTGAAGAAAGACATTGAAAAAGATATCAGAAAATGGAAAGGTCTCCCATGCTTTTGGATAGCTAAGATCAACATAAAAAAATGTCAATCCTACCAAAAGCAATCTATAGATTCAATGCAATCTCCATCAAAATCTCAACATAATTCTTCACAGGCTTCAAAAAAAATAATACTCAACTTCACATGGAGAACCAAAAAACCCAGGAGAGCCAAAACAATACTGTACAATAAAGAAATTTCTAGAGGAGTCACCATACCTGACATCAAGTTCTATTATAGAGCTACAGTAATGAAAACAGCTCAGCATTGCCATAAAAACAAGCAGGTTGACCAAGGGAATAATATCGAAGACACGGATATAAATCCACACATTTATGAGAACCTAAATTTTGACAAAGAGCTAATATTATATAATGGAATAAAGAAAGTGTCTTTATCAAACCATGCTGTCATAATTGGATGTCAACATGTAGAAGAATGAAAATAAATCCATATCTATCTGCATGCATATAACTCAAGTCCAAATGGATTAAAGACCTAAATATTAATTCTACCACACTGAACCTGATAGAAGAGTAAGTGGGAAGTAGCCTTCAATGCATGGGCACAGGAGACCACGTCATAAATACAGTATCAGTAGAACAGACACTGAGAGCAACAATGAATAAATTGGACCTCTTGAAACCAAGAAGCTTCTGTAAAGCAAAGGACACAGTCAATAAGAGAAAATGGTAGCCTAATGAATGGAAAAAAGATCTTCACCAACATCAGGCAGAGGACTGATCTCTAAAATATATAAAGAACACAAAAAATAGACATCAAAATTTCAAATAATCCTATTAAATAATGGAGTATAGATCTAAACAGAGAATTCTCAACAGAACAATCTCAACTGGTGGAAAGTTACTTATGGAAATGTTCAACATCCTTACCCATGAGTAAAATACAAATCAAAATGACTCTGAGATACCATCTTACATCTGTCAGAATGGCTAAGATCAAAAACACCCATAATAACTTATGCTGGAGAGGAGTAAGGAAAACACTTTCCACTGCTGGTGAAAATGTAAACTTGTAAAGCTACTCTGGAAATCAGTATGGCTGTTTTTCAGAAAACTGGAAACAATCTAACTCAAGATCCAGCAACACCACACTTGGGCATAGATCCAAAGGATGCCCAATTGTACAAAGACACTTGTTCAACTATGTTCACAGCAGCATTTTTTGTAATAACCAGAACTTGGACACAACCTAGGTGCCTCTCAACTGAAGGATGGGTGAAGAAAATGTGTACATTTACAAAATGGAGTACTACTCAGGGTGAAAAACAAGGACATCTTGAAATCTGCATGCAAATGAATAGAACTAGAAAAAAAATCATCCTTAGTGAGGTAACCCAGACCCAGAATAATTAAAATATTTCTAAATTTCTTCTTTAACTGGTGTGGGAGTACACTCTGTGTGCTGTGATTACCATTAATGAATAAAGAAATGGTCTTGGCCTGTTGATAGGGCAGAACTCAGGTAGGCTGAGAGGACTGGACTGAATGCTGGAAGAAAGAAGGGCGAAGTCAGAGAGAGACATCATGAAGCCACTGAAGATAGATGTGCTAAATTTTTGCTGGTAGGCCATGGCTTCATAGTGATGCACAGATGATTGGAGATGGGCTAAACTAAGATGTAAGTGTTAGCCAATAAGAAGTCAGAGCTAATGGGCCAAGCAGTGATTTAATTAGTACAGTTTCTGTATGATTATTTCAGGGCTAAAATAGCTGGGAGGCCGGGACAAACAAGCAGGCCCTCTTCTAGATTTAACATTGGAAAGTTAAAGTTATTAGAAAAACTTCAGGAAACAATCCACATGTAGTCATAAAGAAAAAAAAAACGAGGAGCGGATGGAGAGAGATCATGAGAAAGAAAGTCAGAACCATGAGGGATGCGTTCACCCACTGAGACGGCAGGACAGAACTAATGGGAGACCACCAAGTCCACTTGGAATGGGACTGATGGAACATGCGACCAAATCGGACTCTCTGAGGGTGGCTGATGGTGGAGGCTGACAGAGGAGCCAAGGACAATGGCGATGGGCTTGGTCTCTACGACATGGACGGGCTCTGTGTGAGCCTTGTCAGTTCGGTTGCTCACCTTCCTGGACCTGGGGAGAGTTGGGAGGACCTTGGTCTCAACATAGTGTAGAGAACCCTGATGGCTGTTTGGCCTCAAGAGGGAGGGAGTGGGGGTGTGGGTGGAGGGGAGGGGAGGGAAGTGGGAGGAGGAGGGGAGGAGATGGCAATTTTTAATAAAAAATAAATAAACTGGAAAAAAAAGAAAAAAGAAAAAAAAACATAATCAAGTAAAATAAGTATATACATAGACTCTAAGATCAAAACTCAAACCATGGATCACAGCTCCTGTATACTAAGATTCTGAAATATAACTACTGAAATTTGGGAAGACTAGTGTAACTAAAGCAAACGTTGTCAACAGATGTTCTACTTTCTAGAAAGAGCTGTAATACTTTCCAAAAAGGACTGCAATCATTTTTTATGTAAGATTCGGAGATTATCCTTCTGGATTCCTGGGAATTTCCTTAGCACCAGGTTTTTCCCTACCGTCATAATGGCTCCCTCCAACAAGATATTTCTTTCGTTTATCTCCCTCCCCTCACTCCCAACTCAATCATCTTAATCGCTAATTTTCCTACTTCATCTCCTTCCTTCTACCTCCTCACAGTTTACCTAGGAAATCTTAACTATTTCCCATTTCTGAGGTTTTCCATGCTTGTACCTCTTATGGTCCTCCTTTATACCCAGATTTTCTGGGGTTGTGATTTTTAACCTAGTTAGTTATTCTTTTCTTTGTATTTAATATCTACTCTGTCTCTCTGGGTCTGGGTTACCTCACTCAGGATGATTTTTTTTCTAGATCCATCCATTTGTCTACAAATTCCATTATGTCATTGAATTTTTTTTTACCACTGAATAGTACTTCATTGTATAAATATATCACATTTTCTTTGCCCATCCTTCCAGTGAAGAAAATCTAGATTGCTTCTAGGATCTTGGCTATTACAAATAAAGATCCAAGAAACTTAGCTGAGCATCTTTTGGGTATATGCCCAGTCCTAGCATTAGTGGATAAAATCCCTGAACTGACCTGCTAATTAGGGACTACTCCGCCATCACAGAACCTACATCAAGTAACTAATTAAAACAGATGTGATCCACAGCCAAGCACTGGGCTGAGCGCCTGGAGTTAAGTTCAAGAGTTGGAGAAGGGATTATATGAGCAAGGAGGGTCAAGATCATGATTGGGAAAACCACAGATACAGCTGACCCAAGGTAGTGGAAGCTCACAGACTCTGGATTGACAGCTAGGGAGTCTACATGGAACCTAACTAGATCTTCAGAATGTGGGCGACAGTTGTGTGGCTTGTTCTGCTTGTGGAGTCACTGGCCATGAGAACAAAACTTATCCCAGGTTCATGAACTTGTTTTTTGAAGCTCAGACCCTGTGGTGGGTTACCTTGCTCAGCCTTTATGCATGTGGGTGGAGGCCTGGTCCTACCTCAACTTGGTATACCAGACTTTGTTGATGTCCCAAGGGAGGCCTTGCCCCCTCTAAGGAGTGGATGGGGGATGAGATGGGGAGTTGGGAGGGTGAAAAGAGGAGGTAGAGAGAACTGGGTTTGTTCTGTAAAATGAATAAAATGAAAAAGAAATAGAAAAAATGAAAAAAAAAAGATAGGAAGAGGGGTCCAATCAAACCTGTGACTTTTCAGATGAAGGATCTGAGGCCTGTGAAGATAAAATTTCTCTCCTATTTGATGCATCTTTGAAAAAATCTTTCTCTACTTCTCACTGCTGCCTTTGACAACTTCTGCACAAAGGTACTGGACAGTTTCAGTCTGCAGAATATCTGCAAACAGCTTATGCAGCAGACGTTGACAAGGACATGATGTAACAGTTGTCTGAGTAAGAATGGAAGTTATATTTCTTGACTGTGGCACTTATGCTAATGTTTTCTTCCAAGGAATTACTTGAAAATTCCTGTTTACAGCTTCTACGTACATTTCTGTTTATTAAGCTGCTTAATACAACACAAATTTAGAATTGCGGGACTGTGCAAACTGTACTGAGTCACCGTCAACCACAGTTAGAGTGCTATAGGGAAAAGCTTTTGTTTCTGCATTTTTCCCTGGCTCCATTTTGGGCTTCCTGTCACTGTCAGCCTTCTTTCTTAAGACAAAAACAAATACAGAAAATTTCGCATATTTATCAATGTCTCTCTGCATGACCATTCTGTGACACAAGCCAGGAATGGTAGCACACACTCAGAATAGCAGCACTTGGAAAGAAGACACAGGAAGGAAGGATCAGGAATTCAAAGATAATCTCTAATCAGTTGCTCTAAATGCACCTTGGGTTATGTGAGGCCATGTCTCAACATCCCCACCTGAAGAAAAAATTATGATTACTAGGAGCAACTCCCAATACTCACTGAAATCTATCCCTTTTACATATCAACTGAATAACAATCTTCATTCCATCTGGTATACTAATTTTTTGATTTATAAGTACATGTAGATGAAGGCAGCATCATTTTGTGAAGTTCTTCCTATGTTGATTATGCTGTTAATATTTAAGAAAGATTGATGCATATGTGAAAATATCTTATGTTCCCTTTGACCCATGTTGAAAGTAAGGATCAGAGACCTTAATCAATGATGCAATGAGTAGCTTTATTCTCCCTCAGTCATATGCTTTTTATCTTCCAACTTCTACAAAATCACAGTAGGATTAATTGTTAGCTTTTAATTAGTATAAATTATTATATGTCATCTTCCTTCCTATCCACAGCTACTTTCTGTTATCAAAAACTTTCATTGGTTTAGGGACTGTATCCTAATTCTTAGAAATATTAGAGAAATTCTTGAAGTCATCAAAATTGCTACTTTTAAATAGGGCACCATAGTAGCTAGACAAGTACTCCTTCAACTAAGTTGTGTCTCCAACTCTCTTTCATTTTAAAATAAAGACACTTGGTTGTTAACTAGGTCATTAGATCCTAACATTCCAGAATGCTAAAATGGCTAGCGTCAAAATGTTTTATGTGTTAGTCCATGCAGATGCCTAAATGAATGTATGCCATATTGTTAGTGCTTTATCCATTTCACCCTTCTAAGTGGTAGCTACTTCTTTATTATATTTGAAATACCTCTACTCTATGGCTATACTCTTTTCCTTTGAACTTATATTGGCAATTGGGACCTCCAATTGCCGAAATCTTGGTGGAGACCTCCAATTGCCGCGCACCACGCCCCCGTGTCTGCACTCTGTGTTCTGGCACCCAGTTACCGAGCTTCAGGCAAGGGGCAGGAGGTTATAATGCACAAACACATACAGACAGAGAAACAACGACACAGGTCATCCTTGAATTCCCCAAGATTGCCCCCTTTATTGTGTTCAAGGGCAGAGTATATAGAGATAGCCACACCCCAGCCAAACCCACCAGAAACCACTCTCCTACCATCAGGAACTCCTGAAGGTCTAGTGCTCAGAGCAGCTGTAGGCACTCAGATTAGGGGATTACAAGAAATTCAGGATCTGAGGTCTCATTGCCTCCAACACCTCTATTCTATGGCTATACTTTTTTCCTTTGAACTTATGTTGTTAATTTTCATTTCCTGGTTTCCTTAACTTCACAATGTCTGTGCAGTTTGAAGTCATATGATCAGTTCCTCATTGTGGTTTTCCCCAATGGTGTTACTAAAAATTGCTATTAAGAACCTCCCTGTTTCAGATTTTGGCAGCATTAAAATTTCACCACATTTGAAGAAATAATACATGAATGAAGAGAGCTTTAATCTTGATTTTTTTCAATTTAAAGGTTTTTGAAATATAAACGTTCATATCTCCAGAATGAAATAGATGGATTTTTATTCTTTATGAAGCTAACATTGTTTCCTATCATTTATATGTTCTTATTGAATTATTTCTGTTAGTAATGAAACAGATTAAATGAATTTTCTTTTAACACTATAACAATAAAATGTTCTTAAGGCATAGAAGTAGCCAAGTAGCTCGGTATTAAAATTCATTAAGTTACACCCCAGGAGATGATTCTAAATAGGCAAGATTCATGTAAAACTGACACATCCATTCTTTTTATTCAATTTTTAAAAAACAAATTATAATGTGCTGTTCAATATTCTGCACACACGGTGTTGATTTTGTTTTTATGTGAAGCCCTTGGCTCAGAGACTTCAGTTTTCAATGGAAGGACAGAAATATGAATGCCCTGGTGGCACAATTTGCAGCTTGTTTTGTATCTCAATGTCAGATTTTATGTTGCCAGACTCCCAGAAACATAAATGAGAAAGAGATCCTTATTGTATTAAATGTCATGAGTCATGGAGCAAAACACCTTTGTTAAAAGCAGGATTAGTTAAAATATGAATCAATGACTGTGACATGAGTATCAGGATGCAGACAGTTTATGTTTGTTTATTTTCCCATAAAACTTTCCATCATTTTCATAACAATAACCTGCGACCTTCTTGTTTTCTAATCTCTTTATTAACTTGTCTGCTCTTTGAGATCAGAATTGCTTCGTGTAGTGATAATTTTAAATAATGTCATCAATATATTTTGCATGAGAAAAGGAATAGAGGAATGAATCTTTTAATTGAACATTTTTTTCTTTTTTTTTTTTTTTTTTTTTTTTTTTTTTTTTTTTTCGAGACAGGGTTTCCCTGTAGTTTCTAGAGCCTGTCCTGGAGCTAGCTCTTGTAGACCAGGCTGGCCTCGAACTCAGAGATCCGCCTGCCTCTGCCTCCCGAGTGCTGGGATTAAAGGCGTGCGCCACCACCGCCCGGCCTAATTGAACATTTTATATTAAAAATAAGTGAACTCTTTTACAAACATAACTAAACCTAAACTATTTCTTTCAATCAATATGCTTTATTCTATAGTTTCTAAAAAATACATAGTTAAAAATTATCAATAAACACTATGTTGCTATGTAATTTAAATGTACTTAGTCTACAGAATTATATACCCTTGAAAGAGTCAGCTATGTAATTGTACTGTATATCAAATTCTCAATCCTTAGAACAATTAAAACTTGAAGTGTTTACCTAATCCTAATAGCCTAAAGCAGTTGTAACATTTAAAATTCTCTATATATCCTTGTCAAATATTTATACTCTCCCACAAAATAGTATATACAAGGTCAAGTTTGTATAGAAATATTATATATAGTCAAGAGTATATGATAAAATATGTCCAAGGTATGAATGGAAAACCTAAAACTATAGTTGTCAGTACATCCTACTTGTTAAACAAAGTAGGAAAATTACAGAAAATAGAAGAAACAGAAAAAGTAAGCCTAAAAACTAAAATTGAACAATTATCTGATATATTGGAACTTTCTATTAGAGTGGTGAGTTTTCTTTCAGGCTTTGAGGTATAATATTATTTAAATGCAGTCTGGTACTCAACTCCTAATTCCTTATGCCATGGCCTCTCAAATGCTGATTTTGGAAACATTTGGAACTATGTTTGGCTTGATAATAGTCTCATTGATATTTTTAAGGTGTTTATAAATCAACATATTTATTAAAATAATTTACCCACATATATTTTTTTAATTCATGATGGGAATGTAAAAAGCTATGAAATATTAATGGTGATCTCCTTGCTGAACTTTGAGATTTACCTTCACAATTGCAGGAACATTAGAACAAAGAAGTACAGCTTTAAGAGCTTTACTGTAGAAACACTGTTGATTTATGTCAGCTATTCATTAGTTTTGCGTTGTTGTTGTTTTTAAGGAGTGCTGTTAAATGCCATCTCCTGTACATGACATGATGTTGTGGTTTGAATGAGAGCAGCCTCCATAGGATCATACATTTGAATTGTTGGTCCCTAGTTAGGGGAACTATTTGGAAAGAACCAGGAGATACAGCCTTGCTGGAGTAGGTGTGTTCTTAGAAGAGATGAGTCACTGGAATGATTTTTGAGGTTTCAAACATTCATGCCAGGATCAGCCACCTTCCCCCCCCCCCACTTTCTCCTTTTCTTTGTCTACTGCTAGTGGATCAAGAAGTAAAATTTTCAGCTACTGCTCCAGTGCCATGCCTGTGGTTTCCCACTGTCATGATAAAAACAACCATCTAAACTATAAGCAAGCCCACAATTAAATGCTTTCTAGAGGTTGCCTTGGTCACAATGTCTCTTCACAACAATTGCACTAAGATACACGGTCATCACAATTATGAACTCATAGCAATTGTAGTTACATATTGGAGACCTACATAAGATCAAATAAACCAAAATTCCCAAGTAAATTTAGTGTAGAATTACCAGGCCCCAGTCCTCCTTAGAGGGCTATTGACAGTTAACTGTTGTTGCGGTAGAGAGAATCATTTTTCTCTGAAGCCATGAGTAGTTTTGAATCGTAGCCATGAGCAGTTTTTTTAGGCCCCATTCTCTATCCACTCACACACAATTGTTGTTAGGCAACAGAAATTGGAGTTAATGATTGGTTTAAAACATGTTGACCTGAATTTAGGAAGAGAATCTTTGAGAGGATGTAGGGATAGTGGAAAGGAGAAAATTTCAGCATTTGATCATATTCCATTGCATACATGTATTAAGTTACAAAAATAACAAGATAAATGAAAACTCAGTTACATATTCAATTCAATATAATACTTTTGCTAACAATAATATGTAATACCTTGAGGATTACACAGACTACTTAGGAGTTTTTGTTGTGCTTTCTTATGCGGAAGGGTAAGTTAGGAAACAGCAATAATGAATTCCCGGTTACCAGCACTCAGTCTTTCTTTATTGCTCTTGTGTCTTTGTCTTTTTCCATTCAAAGAGAAAACTCTGATAGGAAATTTGTGTTCTTGCTGAGCTAAAACTGACTCTGCTCTGCCTTCAACTCTATAGATTAATTTCCCCACAAATCTGGATTGAAATAATTGTTTTACTTTGAGAATTCCATATAAATATAATTTATGTTGTCATTTTATAAAGACAACTTAACAATTTTATAATGTTGTTCTCCTTTTTAGAATATATTATATATTTGAAAACTAATTGGTCTGTTAGTTGCATTTCTCCAACTTTGTAAAATGTTTCCCAGTATTGAATTAAATTTCTGGACAGTCACTTTGTATTCTAAATAAACTTTATTAAATATATATTCACTCTGAGTTGAATATATAGCCTATACATATTATAGTTATATACATGTATGTATTATATACATAACTCTACACATATGTAGTTTCTCCTTAATCACCATTTTCACTAAACTGGTGCACTTGTTTTCACTTCAACACAACACAATAAGCCAAGCTCCATGAGTTCTATTAAGAAACCTTCACTGTTGACCTTAATCCTGAGGAAATTAGATAAGTGCACATTGGCATACATACATTAACATGATATCAGGGTTTTACTTCCCTGAACATCCTCAAACCTCCAAATTGACAACACGAGTCTTATTATCATTGTGGTTTTGCACTTTCCAACATGTCTTATAATTGGAATTATACACAACTTACTTTCTGAGATTGGTTTCCTCGATGTCAGTTTAACTTTCCTTTGTGTTCCGTTTTGGTTTCATAATTCTCTCTGTGTTTCTCTGTGTTCCTCTGCCCCCCTCTCTCTTTATTTCTCCCTGTCTCTTTCTTTCTCTGTCTCTTTATCTGTCTGTCTGCCTGTCTGTCTGTCTCTCTTTCCCCTCCATCCTGTAGAAACTACACTTCACATGATATGTCAGTTGTTGCTGTCAGGACTTTACTTTTTGAGTGACATATTTATGTCATTTATTATTGAGAACATGTCCCACAAATGCCCAAATTGGAGTAACTAGGTTTGAACTTGATTAGTTATCATTGTAATAAGACTGTAATTCTGTGTAGGCAAACAGCTCAGCTTATGACTAGAGCATTCAGAAACCTTATATCATAACAGCCATTTATAGTACGTATCCACAAGAACTTATGAATATATTTTTTCTTATTTTGTCCTATACATTATTTTAAGACTTACAAAATAGTTGGAACAAAAATAATATATTTTCTTAATTTTGGAAATTATTCTTAAATTCTTAAATTATTTTATCCTGTAATTCCCCAATAGTGAATAATAAATAGTTAAAGATGTGTTTTGGTTTCACTTTGTAATTTGTGCCAAAGTGTTAAAATCCTAAGTCCCTACACCTTACAACATCATTACAAATAATACAACACTGAAAACATGGATGCTCAATGTTTAATACATAACTATTTCTACTGAATAATTATGACTTTTCTAATATCCTTAAAAGTTCTTTTAAAAAAGATAACAGTTAATACTTTATGAATATTGTCAACATGTTAAATTAACCTTTATTCCACAGTTGGTCAAACCCACAGTGTGTACCTATTGAGAGGTCCTGGGGCTTCTTGGAACTCTTTTCCTTTCCTATCTTGCAACACTCAGTATCTCCATCCAACCCACTACTACCTGAGTAAGCTATAAATGCCCCTAGAAGTGCACATCTTGCATGTCTTGCAAGAGATATGAGATTCCCCCCATAGACTTATGAAGTCTCTCCCCTCTCTAGTCTCCTTCTGCCTATTCAATATGTCTGAAAACTTTAGTCATATCAGTAACCTCATTTTGCCTATATATCTTTTAGAAGTTTGCTGTGATCCATAGCCATTCCCTAATCTAGACTAAAATAATTTTCAATTTACTATGTTTTATAGATGAATATATAAATGAATATCTATTTTACCAGGTGATCTTCAAAACAGATTGACCTTTGATAATTAATTTACCTGCATTGTTCAAATTTCATTTTGATGTCCATATTCCCTCTTTTTTGACTTCCTATGAGACCTAAGCACCATTATGTTTTATTTTCCTTGCTATGCACATAACGAAGTCTAGAAAGTCTGCCACATTAGAATATTGGTGACACAAATTACTCATCAAGGAAGAAAGCCTCTAGTAGCATCTGAAGCTCTTGCTGCATAAGAATGATTAAATATTGCTGTAGAAAATCACAAGCCACAATAATTAATCAGATGAAAATCTACAGTAAGATACTCAAAAGCATCATTTGTTCTTTAACACAGTGATGTTATAGTGTTGAATGATGGCAGTCTAAATAGCCTATGATGGCAACTTCGATAAACTGGGTCTTGAGTCAGCTCCGTGTTGACAAGTGTGCCAGAAAAAGAAACTGAGAAGTCTAAAGAACAATAGCCACTACTTAAACACTCTGAGGGGAAAACAATAGACATGATTATTTGACATTAGTAACCCGTAAGTTGCTCATAAAGTAGCATCTTTTTAACTTATATGAGAACAGTATCACAAATGCTTTTGTAGTTAAGAAATTAAAGCTTAATTTTATCCAGTTACTTTTCAATATTGTCTTTCTTGAATGTGTTTATTTTGAAGTCTCTACTTTTGGGTTTTTACTTTTATATATTATCTAAAAACAGTGGAACTAATCCTACTGTAAGAATTATATGACACCTTGCATTCATTATAATAATTTACAGAATAGCTATAACACTATAAGTAACAAATGAATGACATATTAGTAACTGAATTAAAATATCCTTTGTTGAAATCATTGCAATTAATAAACTCAAGAACTTAAGTCAATATTACTTTAAATGTATGATCTTCTTATTTTAGAGTATATATAATTACTCAGACATCTTCATACAAACAGATTATTCATTCCATGGTGGAAAAAAACAAAACAAAACAAAAAAACTCCTAAGTATATTATGCAATACTATAGTGCATTGATAGGAATTTGTTGATATTGTAACAATCAACAATAAATTGAAGTTAATGATCTGCTTCACTATATGTTATTGCCAATGAACAGTGCATGGCCTCTCATATGTATTCTTAAACAGTGTTCAATTATGTGATAAAGTAAAACGTTATTGTCATGAAATATGCTGGAAACATTATTGTCATGAAATATGCTGGAAAATCCTGTCTTCACTTTCTAGATGGGGTGTCATTCAAAATAGACTTCTCCAAAGTAAATGATTAGAGTCAAGTGGTTTTATCTTTTAGTCATTTAAATGCCACTAAAATTATTGATGATATTTGAGAGAAAAAAATGGCACCACAGCGGAAAAACAAGATATTTTTAAGGGTTATGATAAATAAATTTACAAAATATATTTTTATGTCATTTTAAATGTGCATTGTGTTACTATCTGTTTGTGTGTGAATGTTATTTGTGCATGTCCATATATGTACCATGATATATTTCTGGAGGTCAAATTTCAGGAGTTGGTTATCTCTTTCTACCATGTAAGTTCCTTGAACTGGACCCAGGTCATTATCCTTGGTAGCAAGCTCACTTACCTGCTATATAAACTCACCAACCCATAAGTACAATTTTGATGTAACTCTTTGGATTAACTAAAATACATATGTTTTTAATTAGTATTAAATATTCCATATATGCATTATTCCCCCACTTTCTCTTTAATTCCTCTTATGTTTCCAATACTCTTCAATTCATGAACTTTTCCTCTTTAATTATTAATTTCATGATATTATATTGCATAGCTTTATTTCTAAATGTCTGATTTGGGAATGTAAGAAATCATGGTTGTCCTTGATGCTAAAAGCCAGAATTTTGCCCACATATAATTATATTTTAAATTTTACCATATTAACTTTTGTTTAGCCTTCACATAAAATACATACCTTTTCCAAGAAAGGACCAACCAACTAGTCAAAAGGAACAACAGAATTATAATTTGTTTCCCTGTATATTATTCTTTGTTCACCAAGTAGTGATTCTGACTACTTTTTAGAGTCTCAGACAATATTTGGCCAGCCTTTCAGCAAATTCTGCTGGGTTTATCAAAGAAATTCATATAGTGTGTAGGTCCTTTTCCCCACCTGTGCTGTTTTCATCTGACAGCAGAATAAGTCATTACTGTCATCTACCTAGTTTATTCTGATTTGTCTATATGTTCCCGTACTTGCCTATCCTAGGCAGTCTTAACAGATCTCAGTCTACATGCTTAGTTGCAGAGAGTGTGGCTATATTCAGAGACCTCTGCTGTGAGCCTTAGAGCTTTCTCTTTAAGTTCTCATAATTGTTGGGATGTGACGTAGCCATACCTATGTATCCTATGTATCCTAACTGGACTTGGACCATCTGCCCCCTTCCCATGAGAACAATGCTATCTCCTTTCCTTATTTTATTTTTCATTATGAAACTAAGCCTTTGCTCCTTTAATGCCTAGAATCATCCATTACAAAAAGTCATTAGTGAAATGTATAGGTGAGATTATTTCTTTTATTATTGACTTTTATTGAGATTATTTGTAAGTTTAGATGTTAAATCCGTCCATGCTAGTCACATTTTTCATCACTTATTTTTATATTTCTGTATTTGCAAATTTGTAAATTGCATTGTACTAAACTTGACAGTTTGGCATGTATATCATTTAAACAAATCTGTTGTATGTTTCAATTATTATAAAATTACTGTTGAATTTATATATTTTGGTATACTTAATATAAGAAAATAATCAAAATCAACAATTTATTTAAGTGAAACAACCTAAGAAGCAGAGCAATATTTAAGCAAAAAATACTATTTTATATTTTAAATTCTCAACACACCAAGAATCAAAAGAGTACTTCCATTTGATTTATCATGTTTACATTATCAAGTTCTATTTTTCTAATCATTTTCTTAGTAGAGATACACTTTTAAGACTATAATTAAATTACTTTGAAGATCAAAAATTAACTCAAACTAAGTCATATTTAATTTCAGGTGTGAAATTCATATAAAATTATGCAGATGACTACATAAATATGAGCCAAGAAAGGTTAACAATAATAGACACGCTAAAATGAGCAGGGAAGCCCACAAGAACCTCAACACCACAGAAAGAACTGCAAGCAACTAGGAAGGCTAAGAGTGGAAGAAATACTCATTCCCAGGGAGAGCATTCCAATTGGCTGTCCAATAAAATATCAAATGGCCAGCCCTGAAAACATACATATTATCTATATTATACAGATTTAGCAGGTTATAGTTAGGGATACATATTTAGAAATACATATGTACATGCAATAGTAATGAGAAAATAGGCCATGCATTTGAAAGAGAGCATTAAAGAATATAGAGAATGGTTTAGAGGGAAAAAAGGGAAGGGGAAAAGGATATAATTATATCACAAACTCCCAAATAAAAGCATTAATAAAAACATTTTAAAAAATGTTAATTGATACTTTAGAGCCTCCAGACAGTTATTAAAAGGGAAAGATATGAAAATTGTAATAAAATCCACATTTGAAGAATCACAAGGGTCATTGTATATTTTGTGTCAATATTTAAAATGACAATCACTTTAAAACAAAACATGCTAGAGATGTTTTCATCTACTGCTTTCATAATCACATGGGACATAATTTAATAATGAATACTCATATTGTCCAGTTGAACAAAATATTTTCAAGGACATTTGAAAGGATTTGGAATCAGACAGGTCTGAATGAACATGCTAGAGTAAGTTATTTGAATCCCATGCTTCTAAAGTGATTGTCCCGTTGATAAGGAAGCTAGAATCTGATAATCATTGACTTTTTTGTGGAAAACATCCATTAGTTTGGAAGACTGCCAATACCTTCCTATTTAAGAAAGATGTGAAACAGACTTGCATTTGAATAGCATTAAATCAATGTTCTCTTTCCTGGCCCACCCAAAAAATGCCTCTGCATAAAGATTTTAGATTTCTATGAGTAACACAGGCTTTTAAGTATTGTTCACCCATAATTCAAGGAGCTTCAAAGTCTCCACTGACTCTTTTGAAACAGAGGACCCATCTTTTATTTTAATAGAGGAAGTAAATATTGATCAAAGTTTCAACTTTAGTCTACCACCAAGTGTCTCTTAAGGAAGTTTTAACTAATGTGGGGCAAGAAACATATTTGCAGTATCAACTATGGTTATGTATCATAAGTAAAGACAACTGAGCTCTGATATTCAAAACATGTTTTTTCCACTCAATTATTGATTTATTTTGTTTCTGTGTGTTAATTGAATGATTTTGGAGATATATTTTAGCCCAGAAGAGCTGGAGATTAGGATATCAGAAGCTGAGGTTGATTACAGGCAATGAAATCTTTAATATATATAGCAGTAAAAGTAGTAGCCGTTGGGAAAAATTGTGAAGCCGACTACAGAAACTTGACAATGGGTGGTGTTGAGAAAAGTATATTCTGAATTCAATATATAGGTTAAATTTCACTGATAGTCACAAATTGCCCCCATCTCATGACTCTGATGGATATAACATGGGTCCTTTCTGTTTTCCATGACAAATGATGTTCTTGAATCATCTTTGTCCCAACAGTTTGTGAACCTGACACATCTGTTTCTTCCTCAGAGCTTTTGAATGCTTTCTCTTACTCAAGAGTTATTCTTGTTTTTGTCTGACAACAGTTTATACCACTAGGTTAATAACTTAGTATCATGCTTTCAAAGAGTAATGATGCTTCTAGAAATGGTGGTATTCATACCCATTGCAGTTATACCCATTGCATTTCAATGTTCCTCTCAACACAGTAAACTCATGCTGAGTTTGTACATTGACTCCTCAGTGATAACTTAGAGAGCTGTTAAGATGGCTCAGTAAATAATGCTCATGTTCCTAAGATGGATACTTTCAACTTCATTCCCAGGGCCCTCATGCTGAAATGCAAGGAATGAATTTCTCTGGCTTGCACACATGTTCTATGGCATGTATATGGCCACAGACATATACAGCATACACAGCACACCCACAGAAAGTAAATAAAAGAGAATTTAAAAATTTAAATTCATTTTAGAGCTTGCAGAGCAAGAGCCACATGTATGCCTCTTTTATTAACTAATGTTGTTTTTGTTGTTGTGGGAATTCCCACTAAATGGTAGACAATATAAAGTTTAAGAACAAATGCTCATGTGAAGTATTTAATAGATGTGGTTATGTCTTCAATGGTCTTTCTTTGTTAATATCACCAAGGATTTCTTGATTGTATCAATTGAGAGGTAACTGGGGTGGAGATCTTCTATGGCATTATTCTAGAATTTACTGTTAATATAACAAATATAATTTTGTGATTTTTGTATGCAAACTCTTTAAATAATTTTATGAAAGAATAAAATAATTTTACTTATTTATTAGATTTTTGAGTCCACTGCTTTGGGAAGGTCAGAAGAGGAGATGAAAATCCTCCAGCTGCACCACACAGGTGATGAGAACTGTAGTCTGTTTTTTAGAAACAGTGGTATGAACTCTGTAGCACTGGAATGTCTCTCCTGCCATTAAAACACTGTTTTGCAGTTGTACATTATAATAAAGTTAAGTAATAGCAACCATGATATGAAATAGTAATTATTTTCAATGTAAAGACCTAAAAAATTTAAGCCAATTTAAATTTTTTATATTATATTGACTTGCTTATGGTCCATTTGGAAAATATATAAATTGGTCTCATTAAATGGATAAATTTGAAAATAGTTGAAATATATGATAAAAAAGCATGATCCAATTTTATTTCTGAGAAATTTCTTAAGCATGGAATGACCCTGTGCTAAGAGAAGACATATTTGTGCTCAGATGCCACAGCACAAGAATTAGGATATCATTGCATTGTCCAAAAGATGACTGGTTGTATTGCCATGTTTTTACTATGCTATCCAAGTTCTTTCTTGAGGAACGTTTCAAAAATAAACACAGGCAGTGATCAAGGCAGAGTTAGATAACAACACAGAATAAGTTTATCTTCTAATAAGACAATATTAACTTCCAGATATTTTTGAATCTAGAAATAATTCAATATTCATGGAAGTAAAATTTAATATGCATACACAGTAAAAGCAGACACATATAGTAACCACTTAATCCATTTTTCAGTATCTATTTTTATCCTTTTTATGCATTTCTTATATGTTAACCAGCAATGGACCTCATGTAATTAAACCATATCAACGATTTCTCCATGAAGATTTATATTTATATAATACAGTTCTATATAACAAAATAATATATTTATATTTCAGAATTAGTATTGTTGAAAGCCAAGACTATATTGTATTTTATTAAGAGTTTCTATTTCCAGCATGTTGTGCATATTTTTGGATACATATCATATATGATCAGAAGTACAAGATATTTTCCCTACTTATTTGAACAGAATAAGGAAGAGAAGGAAAATAAAACATTCTAGAAGAGTGTGTAAATTGAAGTCATAGTTTCTCTTAGAAAAACTGTAAAGAAAATATGGACTAATACCTTCTTTTAACAGTATACTCATCATTCTTTAAATAATTATATTTAAAAATAATAATTCAAGATAACTTAAACATTAGCTCTACATAGAAAATCCTATTTATATAATGCTAGAAGGATACATGCATTTAAATCCTCTTTGATTGCATCCTGAGATGATATTTTATTTATTTACATCTTTTACCTCTAAGAAATCATATTATCAGGCTGGGCAGCGGTGGTTCATACTTTTAATCCCATCACTTGGGAGGCAGAGGCAGGTGGATCTCTGTGAATTAGAACCCAACCTAGTCTATAAGAGCTAGTTCCAGTATAGATTCAAAAGCTACAGAGAAAGCCTGTCTTTGTCCAAAAAAAAGTCATATCAACAGCTTTCACTCAATAAGAAAGTAAGAAAGACATATTCTTAATATGGCAATAACAAAACTGGGTTTAATGGGACAAAAGGGATGATTTTACATGAATACAGAGGCCTGTGTGGTGTGTAGAATCTTTTTTTTCTTATAAAATATTATACAATTCTTTCTTTTGTCCAGTTTAGCACCAAAGTCTTTTAACTACTAATAGTGAAATACAAATAATATTCTTGTTCAAGTGGCATTAAAATTAAGCATTGTACCAATAACTGTATTCCAGAAGAGAATTAATTATTTTTGTAATTAATGATAAACTTTTCAGTTTATGACATAACCCTTATAACTGAAGTGAATTTCATTTGGAAGAAAAAACAGGTAATTTATCTGCAGGAGACATTCTGAATACAGCCTGAGGAATGTTTACATAATCAAAAAGATATTCCTTAGCTTCTGGAGTAGCCCAGAGGATAATATTTATTGTGATTGACAATTCCATTATCTTTTCCATGTATTACAATCTACTTAATATGAAGAAAAGCTCCCTCTAACTCAGGCTACCTACTGACAAGGTAGTTTTGAAGATTTATTGAAATGAAGAACACAAGAAAGCCCTCACAAAAAGAATTGAACATAGAAACAAACAACAAAATAAAGATCCCTTCAAAATACTTGCAAAACTGTCATGTTTACTATGATATGGACTAAATCTGAGCAGACAAAGAGGAGAGCAAGTTCAGTATTACAACATATCTGTGGTGGATTGAAAGAAAATGGTCCCCATAGACTCATGGGGGGGCATTATTAGGAGGTATAGGATTGTTGGAGTGGGTGTGGCCTTGGAGGAAGTGTGTCACTGGGGTGGTTTTGAGATTTTAGAACTCAAGTCTGACCCAGAATATAATTCTCTTCCTGCTGCTGCCAATCCTGATATACAACACTCAGCTACTTCTTCAGTCCTTGTCTGCATGCTGATATGCTTCCTCCTAGGATTATAATAGGCTAAACCCTCGATTATTGCAAATCAGTTCCAATTAAATGCTTTTCTCTATGTGAGTTGGTCATGTCACAGTGTCTCTTTACTGCACTATAAATCCTAAGACATTACTATACTGGAAACATGGGCATCAATCCATGGCTCATTTCATTATTTTATGAAATGGCATATACACAAATTTATCTCTTTTCTTTCTCATTCTCCTTTTTCTTCCTTCACTCCCCTCTCTCTCCTTCTCCCTCTCTCCTTGTTCCTTCTTCATTTTCTCTCCTTCTGATACATTTCTCCTCCCCCATCTCTTTGAGATTTTTAGACAAATTATCAGTTTCCCTCCAACTTGCAGATCTCTTACCTTGGTTTCCAGAGTGCTAGGAATACATGTATATAGTCCCAGCTACACCCGAATCTTAGGTATAAATGGGGAAAAGCTTGCCATGTTCTCCTTCAGTGTAGACACTAATGAGCTGGCCTCAGTTCAATAAACAACTTTTCACCTATGCTTGTGGTAGAAAGTCTCATAAAACTCAATGATCTCAAGCTACAAGAATACATTAAGTAGAGGGGCATGTTGGGAAGAAGGCTTTCAGCAAGATAAGAAGGAAATTAGAGGAAAAATGAGAGCACAATGACTAAAATAATCTAAATGTATGAAACTGTTAATAAAATGCTTCAAGAAATAAATTTATTTCAAGAAATATTCAAGTCCCAATGCTGTCTGTATTAGATTGTAATGAATGTAAATTCACTTGGAATGATGAAAATTCTTTTAAACTAGTCTATAATTTCACAAAGTTTTAACAATATCGAAAAACAATTATGTATCAGATTTCCCTACATTTAGGTTAACATTAGAACTATAATGTTTTAGAGGTGGATCATCATATTTTCATGGTATAATGTTAAAATTAAGTTTGGTCATGTGGCTTATTAGATGAGGCTAAACAGTATAAGGAGATACCTCATAACTATAAATGGAAACGTGTAATTTAATTTTACAAACACTAGATTATCAAAATTTTCATCTTAGTTTAGTCGAACCATGCAAAGTGAAAGTTTAGGCTGGTGTTAGATTTTCCTTGCCTGTGGTCTAAAAGTACATCTTTACTCTTTTTCTTTTTTCTTTCTTTCTGATACTCATATGTCAAAATCTATAGAATTTGGAATTTGAGGGAAAAATCTTAAAACAACAACCAAAAAAGAATTTCAGAGTTAATTTCTTCGTTTTTCCTAAGTATATAAAACCAATTAACACAGCATTAAACCATGTTGTTATTGATCTTTGGGTCAAAGACAAATAAACCGCTGCAAGCAATGATAGCTCAGAGTGAAATGTGAACAAGGTTTGGTTCTCAAGAATTTCACTTTGAGTTGTTTCTCATGGTTTCTTTAGCTTAACAGGGAAGATGTAGCACATTTACCTATTTCACACCATATACAGCCTTTTCTAACATAGTCTCTTTTCTTTGGTCAGGCAAACTTTCTTCATTTCCAAAGAAAGAGGGAAAAGGAGAAAGACAGAGAGAATGTGCAGAGAGAATACAAGTTAATCATTTGATTTTAATGAAAATGACTTTTTCAAACAAAGCATAATGTTAACTCCATTTTACTAATGGATTTGATCAGAAAGATCTCATTTGTTTCCATTTTGTCTTGCCAGATATTCCTTGTACACTGTCCCTTGTCTGTATATTCAGATTAGACTGAAAATCTGCAACTCTTCTACAATTTGGTTTGAATATCTTCAAGTAGGGTTTAATTTCAAGTACTGTATAATTTTATGAAATGTGATATTTTATCATTATGAAAGTTGTGCACAATTAAGAACAATCAGTAAGAACAGAGGTGGAGAAACCACATCATCAGTAAAAGAGATCTTCTAGCCAGGAAGCAAAAGACAAGAATGTGTCTAGGGTGATAAAGAAAACAATATTCTTTTATTGCAGCAAACCAGCTTATACTTATATATCAGAGATTCATAAATACCTTTCATAGTACTCAATCTATCTATCTATCTATCTATCTATCTATCTATCTATCTATCTATCTATCTATCTATCATCTATCTATCTATCATCTATCATCTATCTATCATCTATCCATCCATCCATCCATCCATCCATCCATCTATCCTTCCTTCCATATATCTATTTATATCTATCATCTATCTAGCATTTTTCCATCCTTTCTTTCTCTGTTTCTTTCTTTGTTTCTTTATTTTTTATCTATCTCTCCTTCTTTATCGATCTACCTCTATCTATCATCTATTCACCTGCTATCTCTCTTTTTCTCCAAAATAATATATCTGGGGGCTGGAGAGATGGCTCAGAGGTTAAGAGTATTGCCTGTTCTTCCAAAGGTCCTGAGTTCAATTCCCAGCAACCACATGGTGGCTCACAACCATCTGTAATGGGGTCTGGTGCCCTCTTCTGGCCTGCAGGCATACACACAGACAGAATATTATATACATAATAAATAAATAAATAACTATTTGGAAAAAAAATAATAATATATCTGACATACACAGTAGACCATGTACTTCATTTTCCAGATACTTCCTGTGTAGTACTGTATCTTAGCACTATTCTGCACCAGACTTTATTATGTACTCAAGAGTCCCTATACCCACTTTTCTGGCTGCCCCACTTTCTCACTAGCCACATTAATATTTTGATTTTTCTTCCTCGAGTTGAATTGAAATTTCTAAATAAAATACATTTCCATTTCACCTTTTACCACACCCACTTCACAGTTAATCTTAGTTGAAAATCTAAAATTCTTATGTGACTTCAGAGATTATAAAAATTGACCACTGCAGTTTTTAGACTTGATATCCTTCTATCTGTCACTGGCCTTTTTTGTTGGTTTTATGAGCATGATCCAAATTGATCTCTCTGGATTTATTCTGTTCCCTGTACTTGGATCATATATCTCCTAGTATTTAACAATACTTCTTTTTACTCAGGGAATTTCTCTCATGATATGGATTATAAGAAAGCTTTCTCAAGCATTCCCATTCAGCTTTCTCTCAGTTAGATGTATACTTGCTTGAGAGTTATTGTTCTTAAATTTTCTTAAATTCTTCTGTGACTCATTTATTTCTTTGTTTAATATAAAATGACAGATTTTGGAATAGTTTTCATGTTACTCTAATCTGTGTGATTTTATGAATGATCATTTTATTGTAAGAATTCAAGTTATGTCTTTATTGATGAATGATTTATAAATCAATGAATATAATAGAAAGCTAAAGTAAGAAAAGAAGCAGACTAGTTGATGAACTTGCCAACACAAAATTATGAAAACCCTACATAAAGTGCTTTCATTGCAAAATACCCAAGTGTTGCTGTACTAATTCAGTGTAATTAGTAAAGCAAAGTCTTCACTTAAAGCAAAATCAGATAACATTTAGGATTTTTGTTTGGGTGATTCATGGTTAGAAAACTAGAAGTAAATGTAAAACAAATTTGTTAAAGAGATACGTCTGCAAATGGGAGTAGAATTATTAAACATGATTCCTCAGGAACCAATGGAGAAGAAAAGACATACAGAATTATATTTTAAAATAAAATGACTTCATTATAAGGAACTGGAAAAAATTGTACAGATGTATGTGCATGAAAAAGCCTGTGCCACAACCAAAAGACTGAATGTGGCAATAGACTCCTATATACCTAGAAGAACTGTTCTGAATCACTGGAGATTTGCTTTGGATTTTATAATTTCCATGTTAATTTTTATGCTTTTGCTTATGTGTCTTTTGTGTCTGTTTGCTTTTGAATATTATTTTGGAAATGAATTTACTTATGGGTTTAAAGAAATTATGTAGCATATACAGAAACCTGAAAATATTACATAAAACAATAATTCTTAAATCAAGGGTTATACAGAGGAAAATATATGGGTTTAGGGTCCAGAATATAAATTAGGGATTAGGCTATATAAAGAAACTGATGAGAACTACCAACGGTTTTGCTAACATTAAAAATCATAAGAGCATACAAAACAGATGCTGATGTTTAATTGATGTCTATCAATTAAACTGATAACTCTGTAAATTAGTGAATGCATTGTCAGAGAGAAAACAGCCAAATGGCTTCTGTTTCTTAGTGCATACACAGATGATTCTGTCCCACACAAAAAAGGAAGGCTATAATTTATAAATCTTAAAACTAGAGGCTTATAATGAGTATACTGCAGAATTAGAGAGGAAAGCTGAGTTAGAAGCACAGACTCCAGACAGTGTGGATGATCTAGGTAGGGTTAGGAGAACACTCATCTCCAGCCATTGGTCTTTACAGATAGGAACAAGATCTGGGTTATAGAGAAGCTGCATTTTAGTCTCAGATACATTAAGGAATGCAGAGTTATGTGTTTCTAGACAGATTAGTAACTAGCTGAGGTGGCAAATAACGGGCTTTAAATTCAGGAGATCTAAGCTTAAAACCCTCTCATTACATAATACTTACATTTTTTTTATATAGTCTGGAAAATGAAGATCTAGCAAGTAAGAGAACAAAGTGCATACATAGTTTTAAGTGATCTGTGATAAGCACTTAGATGTTAGTATTCAACTTTCAGCCTTAGAATCCTGCTTACTGTCAAACCATAGCTCATTCCCTTATATCTGGAATAAAATATCAAACAAAATAAAATTGTCTCTGAAGAATACAGCACATTTATTTATACCAGAATCGTATATCTGCACCCATTAATTTACTTCTAAAGCAGGAGAAAGTAACTGACATAAAGGATTGATTCTTCCCACAAATAAGTACGCAACTTGCATTTTGTCGATATCATCTGAATGCCTTAAATAATGACATATTTAAACTGTTTGAACTTATATTGATTGATTGATTGATTGATTTTTAAAATAATGGAAGTTGCATAGAGGTGTGAGTGAAGCCTTTATAATATATTAAGTCATACTAAGGTCAGTAGAATCCCATGTCCTGGAATCATGTTCTACAAATATCTAATAACTCATCTATGATTCTTGTGTCTAATGTACTGTAATTTTACAACAAAGAAGAAAATAAGGTATTTAGAATGTCTGTGGTGTTTGGTCCCTGTTGTATTTTGAAATGACAATCACAGAAATATTCTTTCATACTCATTTCAGGCCCCAAGATTTTTCTGTCACTTTGTTCTCTATTTTTAACAAGACCGTTTTTTTGTAAAAGGTTATTACAACACTCTCACATACCTTAGTCTTCTTTCTACTACTTTTTCATTTCTCAAAATAATTGATGGATCCAAAGCTATTCTGTTATGAAGGAAAATGCATGTTACTACCTAATGTTAAAAAATGTCGCTGTCTTAAGAGAAGCACTTTTTCTTTCATACAGTGCATTGCTGCTACAGTTCAGGGGATGAGGTTACATAACTCTAGCTATCCATTTCTTTTTGAAGGTTTATTTTATCTTTATGTGTACATGAGAGTATCTGTGTTTAGGAATTTGTAATCAAAGTCAGGTACCTTCAAAATCCTGAAAGGGATACACCATCTCATAGAGCCAAAGTTGCGGGTAGTTATGAGATACACAACACAGGTATGTGCTGGGATTGAACTCAGATTCTTTAGAAGATCAGCAGATGTTTTTAACATTTAGCTTCCTTTCCTACTCTCCTAAACATAGTTTTTATATTCTATGACATCCTCCTATGATGTCCTCTAGAACATCAGAATCACTTGCTTTGCATTCATTATCTCATAGGCAGAAAAGGAGGGAAATACCAGTCAAACCTAGTTTTTGCACACATTTTTGAGTTTCAAAGAAACAGAGAGAGCTGTGAGCATAACCATCCTCTTCCTACTCCTAGTGACTCTCTTTTGTTTCTAGCTAGTGCCTTTTTTACTTTCTTTTCTTTTTGTGTATGTGTACAGATCAACTGAAGGTAATCAGAGCTGTTGTGGGATCATGTTTTCAGTGGCCCTGTCACATCCAGAAGACAGCATTATGGATTCCCTCCCTATCTTCTGCCTTTTTTTTAATCTTTTCTTCCACAATTTTATGCTTCTTGGTACCTGAATCACATGATACAAATGTGCCATTTAGCTATGAGCACTCAATGGTCACTTATTCTCTAAACTGGGCAAATTATACGTCTATTTATTAACTCTCACCCACTGCAAAAGAAAGAGCTCCTCTCTCCAAACCTGCAAACTACTCTGATCTTGGCATAGACATAACCACTTAGAAGGTAGTTTGACTAAGTCACAATTTAGCAAAACTTCCACTTTAGGGTTTATGGTGTCTCCAGCTACAGGATTTTGACCAGGCTTATATTGCCAGATATACATTCCTTATTGATTTATTCACTCATTGTTTGTTTTAACAGTTGGTTACCCTCCCAAACAGTCAGTATGCATGGTCCATAGCATGGTAAGAATGTTGATAGCTTTTCTTTTTTTTCCTTCCCTCCTCTCTCCTCCCCTACCCTCCCTTCCCCTTTCTTCCCTTCCCTTCTTTTCTTTACACCAGCTACTTGAATGGAATTTTCTAACACTGTTAATATGCTTTAGAATATAGCAAATTTCCACTTTAGTTCCATTATAACTACCCCGTGTCTTGTATCTAAAATCGCATTCATAACTTATCCATATGAACTCTTAAGTGAGAAACATCCTATTGCAATTTGATAGGAAAAAAAAAACTCATCACATGACCTCAGGAAGATGTCAGAGTTATTATTTCTCAGGCTTGTGGCTAATGATGCAAAAATTAGTAAGGCAAAATAAAATTACCTGGCATGAGTGAGAAGGAAACATGGAAGATGCAAGAAACCTGCTTAGAAGTTTACTAGTGGGGGTTTAAAGGCCTTGTGAGGTCAGTGTGCAGAGAGAGTGAGAAGGCTGAAGATGGCATGTCCAGCTTTTAAAGTCTACCTAGTACATGTGCACAGGGGCATGACACGGCTATGTTATAGACAGATGATGGAGCTCACACATGCACACAAGATCTCACACAGTTGTGTCATATGTAGGTGATATAACCATGCTGCACATGCATGGCCCTGGAACCCGGAATTTTCAGCTATGTTGTGGCTAAACATAACACAAAGCACCTGAGTTATAAAGAACATGTCTGAGAGAAACCTTTAAAAACAAGTCCCTCCTACTGAAGAAGCTTGGGATCTTCTATTCCATAACTAGCTGTGTTCATAAAGAAATGTTGATGTATATGAGCTATACATCATATATATGAAATATATATATACATTTCAGAATTACAGCATGAATACCAAGTGAAATAATAAGCAAACCAACTTTCATATTTTGAAATTAAGTAAGCCTGATGTAAAATATGTTTCTAAAGGTATTAAAGAAAATTATAAAGAAAATAAAGAAGTCAAAACAGAAAAGTGGGAAAAGAAGCATTAGTCAAAATAAAATATAACAAAATTCTACTCCATATTTCTAAGTTATTTTTCTTCATTACTCATAGGTAAGAAAAGAGGCATTAGAGAAGTTTTAAAAATTTACAAACACTAAACGCTAATGCCTGTTACCCAGATATTACTGTATTTTGAACAAAACATAATGAGCAGGAAGTTTAACTTTAATTTAGTCAAAATGTTTTATACTTTAAAAGTACTTTTAAAATAGAGATTGTGGATTTTTATTATTAAAGATATGATCAATGTAAAATGAATTCATTAACTGAATTATAATAATGATTCTTCCAATTGCTTGTAGGAAATTAAAGTATTAAAATAATAATATCAAATTTCCCTTTACGCTAAGCAATATAATTGATTACCTGGAGAGAAAAGAATAAGAAATATTCATTGGATGAAAGTATAACCAAAACCAGAAATATGCAAAACAGCAATTAGGTTATTTAATAGAACTGTCCATAAATATCATCTGCTTTACAAACAATGGATTAAAATAATGAAAGTGAGCAAATTATTTACATCTTGTTACAGGTTGAAGATCCCACAATCTTTTCCCACAGTTGGGGAATGTTATTAAATATTATCTTGTACTAATAATCCTCTTTTCTAAAAAAATAAATGTTGCATTTTCAAAAATGTTCAGAAAAAATATAACAGATATATTTTCATTGTCTACATTTTTAAGCTTTATGCATCATGATGCATTTCGAGATTATGGTTAATATAAACCACCAGGGCTATGTCTCTGCTCCTCCACAATGGAAGACATGTATACAAACACAGGATATTCCTCAGGTGGAGAAATGATTCTCTCCAGAACCATAAGAACCAAAGCCCACAATTACAAATACTGAGTTACAGTGATGCTGAACTGAAAGTAGTATAAACACAGGTTGATTGCAGTACAGGAACTGATCCTGTCTCTTTGGAAAATCTTTGACATTGTCAATCAAAATATGCATATTTGCCTTTTGACTTAGTAATCTCTCCTCTAAAGACTTATGGAAAAATATGCATTTATACAAATGAACACACTGAAGGTTATCAGAAGTACTAATCTCTGCCAATAGGATATTTCATAGCTGAATCATTAGCAAAAAACATGTAATCAATTGGGTTGGGGACTTAGCCTAGTGGTAGAGTACTTGCCCTAGCAAGTACAGGTCCTCAGCTCTGAAAAATAATCATGTAATGAATTTAATTGTGTATCTGATGAAGTTCAAATGTTCAAAGAGTATTTAGTAAATAACAAAGCACAACAATATATATATAAAACCTTCCTGTTTGTATTTTATTTTCTGCTAGTATGCATGTATTTGTATTTATCTGCCATATTGGACTGTATGTATAAGCAATAAATCTTTGTCTGGGTGTGAGTGGCATTTGTTGGAGCCCATAAGACTATACCATAACTGTACAGCTGAAAGATTCATAAAGGCAGGCCCACAGTGTACAATTTATAGAGCACTCTGTTAGCAGAGCTTTGGGAACAATTGTGTTTTGGAAAAGTGCTGTCATATCTGTGGAAACCTTGTGAAGCCATGATTCTCCCTTAAAAATGGGATTCACTACCAAAATACAGTGTAACTTCTACAAGGGCAGTAGAAAAACCTTTCCATTCCCCTCATACCATGAGGCCTTTGAGTGATAACATTCACTCCTTGTTCTAATGTTCAATTTTTCATAGATTCAGTCCCACAAAATCACCTAAGAACAGACCATGTTAGAAATGTCTAAAGAAGACAGGCACTAAGAAGGCAGTGTGCTCCACCTTTGTCAGCAACCAAATCTGGGTGTCCCCAGCGCTGGTTATCACAAAAGAGATTAGAAGAGGAGAGTGTTTAGTAACTTTATCTAGTGGTTTGAAAGTCAGGTATTTCCCCTAGGACACTAGCTATTACCTGAGTGCTGTCATCTGTTCCAGAGTGCTGCTTTGTCAGATTCTACCTGCCCTTTTGTGATTTTGATATGCATATTCTCTTTGTCTTTGTCTGTGGAGTTTTCCAACTATGTTGTAAAAACTAGAAACCTTGTGGAGATCACCCTCACCCCTTATTCTGCACCACAAACCTTCACTTCATTTTCCCCCTCACCTGACAAATAAAAATCATGCAGAAGTAACGTACTTGAGTTATTTATTTATTCTTGCGCTCAGAACTTTTCTTGCCATAAACATTTTATTTTGAGCCCTGAGGGGGTACTAAGACTGGTACTCAAGGCCCCCAGTAGGCATTCATTGATCTAGGTAGAGAGGAATAACATACATTGTTCCTGATCTTTAATGAAGAATTTTAAACTTGGATTTACAAATGTTTAAATTTTAAAATCTAACGTTAATAATATATTTAGCTTATATATGTGCATATAAATATAAATTTATATATGTGCATATATATATACAAATTAATTTAAAAGGTCATGAATCTGAAATAGAGTAAGAAAGAGAATGTGGGAGATTTTGGAAGAAGGAAAAGTGAGGGAGAAATGTAACTATATTATAATCTCAAAATAAAAAGTAATAACAAGTTGATTTCACTTTAACTTTTATTTAATATTTCTCATCCTTTTAAGTTTTGTTAATAAGCAAACAAATTTTGTCCTAAATTTCTTCAAAAGGGTAACTTAGCAAATTATGCTAGTTAGTTATTCAATGGGATACGAACTTGGGTCTTATGAAAAGAGGGAACTTCAGGAGAGAATCTATTAGATTGGCCTGTGGGTTTTGTCTGTGGCAAATTTTCTTGAATAACAATTGGCAATGGCATTATTGGGCAGGTGTTCCTGGGAATTTTGAAGCATTTTTCATCTCCTTGGTCCTTTGCTCATGAACAATGATTCCTGATTTTATGTTTTATGTATATTATGCATATATGCCTTGTATTGGTATTTCTTGTGCTTTTTCTCTGTTTTATATTTTATTGGTATGTTTGTTTTCTTAAGGAAGAGAGAAATCCAGTATGAAAGCATATTTTCAATTTTTATAAAAATGAACTATAGGACAGAGGATAGACATATTAACTTTACTTTTTAATATGTAAAAACAAACAGATTGTAAAGTACTCATATACATTCAAAATGGCAGATTGGAAAATACATGAATTTATATGAGACTAAAGGAGAAAGATACTCTACAGTATATAAATTTAATTGACTTGCTTTAAAAATACATAGATGGATAAAACCAAACATATTTCCTTATATTTCTACAGACAATTAGATCATGTGGTCTCTGCCTTGGGAGTCATAGTATGACAGCAGTATTGGGAGTTGGTGAAGAGGAGGAGGGGAAGAAGAAGAGGAATTGCAGGAGGAAGAGGAAAAGGAGGAGGAGAAAGTAGATAATGGGGTGTGCCTGAAAGTACCCCCTGGACTCTTCTTATTCCCCTTATTCCTGCTTTCCACCTACCCAGATTTAAATATTAGATTCCCCCTCACACACACTACCAACGTGACGTTATGTCAGACGCATGAAGCCAAACAACCATGACTGACACGCCTGAATTTATGAGGCAAAATGAATCCTTCTTTTCTTAACATGTTTCTGTCAGCACCTTATCACAGCAATAATAAAACTGAATCATACTAAAAATTAAGGCACAGAGAAGAAAATGAAATATTGGTCCAATAATATGTACTATCTAGAGATCAGTGCTGTCAATGTTGACCACACATACACAAGTTCAACCAAACGAAACTGGGTATTGTATATTTTAATACTATTTTATTTTAATGTATGTAGCAAACACTTTCCATTTTGTAAGTATTTTTATTATGCTTCTTTGGTTAAATATTTGTATGAAATTATTGTTCACCCATACATGTTTGTGGGACAGTTGGCAATATAGAGGTGCAAATATTTTATAATGGATGAGAATAATGTAGTAGAAACATAAAAATGGGGTCTTGATCTTTTGGAGAAGCTGCTCTTGGAGAAGACCAAGGTTCAATTTCTAGCACCCATACAATGGCTCACAGTTGATGTGCCAATTCCCTCTTTATGCTGTGATTACCATTGATAAATAAAGGAACTGATTTGGGCCTATATTAGAGCTATAAATAAACAGATCTAGGCAGGAAAAACTAAGCTGAATGCTGGGAGAAAGGAAGCAAAGTCAGAAAAAAGCCATGTAGCCCTTTTGAACACAGATGCCAGAACTTTGCCGGTAAGCCACTGCCACATGGTGATACACAGATTAATAGAAATGTGTTAAATTAATATGTAAGAGATAGTCAATAAGAAGCTATAACTAATGCACCAAGTAGTGATTTAATGAATACAGTTTTTGTGTGATTATTTTGGGGCTAAGAGGCTGGGAACCAACAAGTAGCCTCACAACACACAGCTGTCTCTAACTCTTGTTTCAGGGAGTTTTGTAAGGACATGGGAAATTTTAGGAAACTTGCTTGATCAGTAGCTGGTTAAGGCACTGGAATTCAAGAAACTATGCAACGTCAAGAGCTAATTGAAAACAGGAACCTCTGCAAAAGTATAAACCACAAAATATTCCTACAGCTAGCCACCTGTCCCAGCTTTGTTGTCTGGACAGAGGCAGAAATAACTGCTGGGGGGAGGGTGGGGGGCATACACAGAAGCAGACATAGCTGCTTACAGGAAGAAGAAGGTGTGCAGAAGTAGTCCACACCCTGTATCTAGCAAAACTAGCCCCCTTGACCCTGAGTTAACCTGGCTTGCGGTTTTTGCCCATATATGTCAACCCCAAATGAGGAACGGGAGCTCTCCCAACTGCACTGCATTGCAAGTAATGGGGAACTCCCAGATAGCTGGAAAGAAATAAACCTTGCTTAGGCAATTAGACGTGACTGGATTTCAGCGGTCTCCCTGGGGGTCTCAACTTGGGCGCAATAGTCTGATGCCCTTTTCTTATTTCCACAGGGAGCAGGTACACACATAGCAAACAGACATTCATGCAGACAAAAATTTCATATTATAAAATTTAAAAAGATATAAATATATAAAAGAAATGTATAAAATATTATTGAAGAAAAGCACATAATTCAAACCATGATATCAGCCATGACTAATGAGTCTCACTTTTCTTTGTATAATGGCTCAATCGGTTTGAGTGTATGCTTTCTCATCATCATTAACCCAGCATCATCTCTGTTCTTTCATGTTTTGTAGCTTCACCTTGTTTGATTAATTTTGTTAGGTGCATAGATTCATCATAATTAAAAATTAACACCAAGGCACCAAAGAGTCAAGCATTCTTTTCTTTTTTTTTCTTTTCTTTTTCTTTTTTTTTTTAGTTCAGGATCCTTACAAACTGAAGAAATAGAAATTAAAAACACAATGATTTAATCTTCTCTTAGTGAAAATAGCCTTGATAAAGAACACAACGATAGTAACCAAATTAAAAGACTGTGGAGAAAGAGGAACCCTTGGCCCTTGCTGATGGGGGTATAAATTGGTGTAGGCAATGTAGATTTCAATGGTCTTCCATGACTTTTCAGATCAGAACAACCTTATGCCTCAGTTAGTATATTCCTAGCAGAGACACATATCTATGTTTATTACTACACTATTCACAATAGCGAAGAAATGGACCCTGTGTTGTTGTCTATCGGCAGAAGAGTGGATAGTGAAAACATGGGTGCATTATATCAGATGGGATTTTACTCAGCTGTTAAGAAAAATAAAATTGGGAAGCATGTGAGGACCTATAATTGTGAACCTCTCTTGCCTTGCCTGGAGATGAGAAAGTTTGAGCTTATTTTTTCTCTTCAAAGTTGTTGCCAACAGATGTGGTTACAAAAGATTCTGACTTAGGGTGTGGTTAATTAGTCTTTTGGGTATAGAGGTGGATCCGTTCCACATGGAACAAAGGTTGGAGAATTTAAGTCTATACCTTATATCATGTTAATGACGTCTGTTGCCTCCCTCCTCCCCTTTTGGAGTGACGTATATAAGCATGTGGAAAATAAATGAGGCAGATTCAGAATTCAGTATTCACTGAATGTTCTCTCAATGCTGTTCTATGTTTCTGTCTCTTAAGTCTCTTTTATCTCTATTCCTTTTACTTAATAATTCCCATCCTCACGGTCCTACCGTGGATCATACAAGTTTGATCAAAGCTGGTCTTCGATAGAAACAGTGAATTTGGAAAGAATTTTTGTTAAGTTACTCAGTCTCAGAAAGACAAAAGCAGATTCTCTCTTATGTGCAAAGCCAAACATTTAATGCTTGTATGAGTGGAAATAAGGGGATGCAAGAGTGGGCATAGACTTTGAAACTAGGTAGGAAACCATATTTATCTTCTTATATGCCTAAATACTGAAATTGTACAATGATCTGGTGTTTTATCTTCATCTCTGGAGGACATTGATTAAGTATAGTCTTCAGAGCCATCTGAAAGACATTTGCAAAGGTAGCCATGTTCATTCATGTTCTCTTTATCTTACTTTAAAAGTCTTTACTAGATCATCCAGGAAGCGATTTTTAATATTCCTTTTATATGCCTTCCCCCTCTAATTCCTGCATTTACCCCAAAGAAGAGAATGGGCTGCATTCTCTTTTAACTCTGTCCTACATGAATATAGTGATCATCAGAAGGCCTCATATTTTTCTGTTACACATTTTCAGAGGAAGATGTTGAAAGAGAGAGGTTATGATTGCTAAGTTAAAATGAATTGGCTAGAGCGAGCTAGCATTTTGCCTCCGGCCTCCTGCTGTGAAACATTCCTCTGTGGAAATAATATTCAGCTGTGATGAGATAATGGGGAAGAATGGAGGGAAGCTAACTGTGTTGCCATGGCCTTGCTAGGAAGAATGCTAGGAAGAGTGGAGGGAAGCTAACTGCGTTGCCATGGCCTTGCTTGGAAGGGTCGTGCAGCTCCTGGCTATCAGGTAATGAGGTAATGCATCAAAATGATATTTAATGCTGCTCATTAAGGAATTAAGTCGATAGGATGACTCATTTTCACGTGAAAACCTATTTTTTTAATTTCTAAATTGTCAAAACTGATGTAACTGTTGAAGTGATGTGGTCTAATTAATTAAATTTCCTTCTCATAAAAACTTCTTAATTTGGCAGATGTTATTTACCTTTGAGAATAATGTCAGTAAAATAGAATTTTCTGTTTAACTAAAATTTAACATGGGGTTTAAATATGTTTAAGGAATTATACAGTAGACAATAGCTATTCAGGTTATTTTTAAAAGAAATAGACCCTCGACTGTAAAATAGTCTGAATGAATAATTCCAAGTGTTAAATGAAGTCAATTTGTCGCTGCTTTAATAAAGTGTATACAATATAAGAATTAGGTTTTTATTTAAATAATGTAATCCAATTTGTAGAACATTTAGAAGAGTTTTTTACATATTAAATATGAAATAAATACTTAAATTCAACTTCTTTTGAGGCATTGTCAACGTGTTTAGATATCAGAAGGTTACATTTTATTTGTTTCAGAAAATATATTAAAATAGTTATAATTATATTCAGCTCATTTAAACAAATATCTTATAACTCTGTTATAATTTGGACACTGTGGTTGATTCTTCTATCTAAAATATTCCCACAGTGAAACAATCCGAATAAAAAAATTTCCATCAGACAATTACTGGTACTCTTAAAAAAAGTGGGTCCCAACTTAAATACAGACATTACAAAACATATATCATTAACATAAAGAGTTTTAAGACTTACATACATTCTTTTGCTGGAATGTATATCTTGTTTTTTGTTTGTTTGTTTGTTTGGGTTTTTTTCTTTTGTTTTGTTTTTTGAGACATGCTTTCTTTGTAGTTTTGCACCCTGTCCTGGAACTAGCTCTTATAGACCAGGCAGGCCTTGAACTCACAGAGATTGACCTGCTGCCTGCCTCTGCCTCCCTACTCTAGGGATTAAAGGCCTGCCACCATCACTCGAATTGGATGGATGTTTTTCTTAACCAAGATTTTGAGTAGGTTTTGAAATTTTGCGTGTGACTATTATGAGGGCAAAGCATCTACTTATTGATTTGTTTTTTATCTTGTGTTGTGTTGAAGCAGAAATTAACATGATTAACTCTGTCCTACACTGACTGCATATTTTTTTCTTTTTTAACTGACTAGTTAACGTCTACCCATTTTCTCTTTAACATTGCCCTTATTGATTGGTACCTAAAAAAACTGATCTAGAGACAGTGTTAACTACCTGCCATTACACAGCCATATCAGGTGCATGAAACACCAAGTGTTGAAGTACATGAAAATAAAGAGAACTTGGCACTCATGGTCAGCAATTGTATAACACTAAGTTAACAAGATAAAAAATGGATAACATAATGGGTAAAGTCAAAGTCTAAGAAAACCATCAGCAAGTGCATTAAACCACCAAAATATTTGAAAAGTTGTAACAATTAATGGTTCTCATAGTTAGTAAAATACTATGTGTTTTATTTTCTGATGAATCCTGATAAAGGCAAGTTTGCAAGGAAATCCTAGAGTTGTGGTGACCTGAGGAAAGTTCACTACAGAAGATTTCACTGGAAATATTATCCAAATAATATTTTCTGTGTCCTGACATATTTGGACATTTTACATCATACTCTATGCTAGTAGAGGAAGTTAAAGCTTAAGATAAACGCATAGTAAGATATGCCATTATATGATATCTCTGATTTCATGATTTTTTATACCGCCAAGATAAGTTTATTGTTTTATCTACTTACAAATCCAATGCACAAACTTACAATTTAAAAATAACAGACACCTTCCAACTTGTGTATTTATAGCCTTTTGTTAAGACCTACATGTATTCTTTTCCCAATATTTTTAAAAAGTATATGTTGATTCCCCACCCTCCATGCACATCCTGAACGTGCTTTTAGAGAATATGCTTGAAGTACATGGGTGCAATACACCTAGAATGACTCTTGTAGTTGATGAAATTACAACACTGAATGAACTATAACATTATAATAATATTATAATGTTATTATAATAACAGCCATTGTACTCTGTTCAAAGAAAATGTGAATCTACCAGTCCATATGCCTTGGGTCGACAATACTGGAGGGAAAAAGAGGCCAAGTTCATGAAATGTCCAGTCAACTAATGAGCTCTTGAATGAGATAATTTACTGTGACTGCATTAAACATTATAAAACAAGTTCAAGGTTCTAAGGAAAAGGGGAAGAGGTTGTGATGTTTAGTTTAGGGAGGGAGATTTAAGAAAACATCTTGAGTAACAAGACTCTCCTAGCACTTGAGGCTACAGACAGTGGCTTCCATTTCTTTTTAGTGTTCTGATATAAGTAAATCAATATAATAATTGAATTGATTTTTATTTACTTGATTTCACTCTTCAAACTTAAGATCTTCACATTCTCTGAATGTAAGAGTGTGTTTTTTATATTAGCTATTGTCATAGATCAGGGTGCATGCCAAAATTCTACTTCCTACAGGGCTGTGTAAGTATAAAATTTATGCTGACTTTTCAAAGCAAACAAACCACATAAAATATTAATATCAACTTTTTCTTATTGGATATGGATTGTATTCAGTTCACCATTTTAAGTAGTTCCTATCAGAAAAAAAAACAACAGGACCAAGTACAGTTTATATAAAACATTAAAAACAGCCAATTTAAATGCTAGAGATCTTTCTCACTCCAGGGGTCACTAAAGGAATGCTGTTGCTGTTCCTATGCTCAAGAAGCTCAATAGCTTCTTGCACTGAGAACATTTAGATTATTGGTCACTGACTATCCTTACCATCGGACAATTAAATGCAAGTTTCTTTTAGTCCATAGTCTTCTAAAATCATTTATTTATTTACTTATTCATTCATTTTGTGTGTATGGCAGAGGAGTGGTATGTGACAGTCATGGAACATGAATGGAAATCAGAGGACAATTTACAAGACTCAGTTCTTTATTCCCATATTATTGTTGGAGAATCCAACTCAGATCATTGGGCTTAGTGATAAATGTCTTTACCTGCTGAGTCATCTCCTTGGGCCTAATGTTAGGTGCTCACAGTGAGGTAGCATGGTTACTGATAAGCTTAGGTATTGATCTCAGAAAATACAAATCGAGATTTTACTGAGGTTGATGATATCAGAAAGAAAGTATCAATGAGTCCTTTTAAAAATTTCTACTTTTTTTTTTTGGTTGGAAACATACTATGTTTTGTGGAATTTATAAAGAATATTTAATTAATTAATATCACATGTATATTTATGTCTCTGAATTTTGTGTATGGATAGCATGTAAATTCAGTGCCTACATAGACCAGAAATGGTTCTTAAAACCCCTGGAAATGCAGTTACAGGTGTTAGCTGCCCCATGTGAGTGCTGAGAATAAAACTTGGGTTCAGTGAAACAGTAGCAAATACTCCTAGTTACTGAGACGTGACTTCAGTCCTAATTTTTGCTTATAAGTAAATGATTTGATCTCTGCAAGGTGGGTGCTGAATTTCACTTGAAGGCATTTTGAGACCTCTTGCTTACTGATCCCCAAGGCAAACTCTTCATTCTATTCTCAATTTCACACATCAAATACTAGTATTTTCAATTGAGAAGAGGAAACAAAAAAGTTTCAGAAAATTCAGCATATCTTTAGGATCCTAAAGAAATAGGTTAATAGCCGGGTGGTGGTGGCACACACCTTTAATCCCAGCACTCGGGAGGCAGAGGCAGGCGGATTTCTGAGTTCGAGGCCAGCCTGGCCTACAAGAGCTAGTTCCAGGACAGGCTCTAGAAACTACAGGGAAACCCTGTCTCGAAAAAAAAAAAAAAAAAAAAAAAAAAAAGAAATAGGTTAATAACAAAATGTCCAGCCTAGGGCATTGCCATTCCTTTATTAATAAAACACAAAAATCATGATTGACAGGCAGTATGTTACTGGTAACTCTGTTCTGTCATTTTGTGAATTTCTCTAGCACACATATGATTTCAAATTTTTATAAACTGTCTCTTTAATTTTGCCATCACTCCACCATCATGACATACATATACCTCAAGGCATACTATGAGATTTACAGATATTTTTGTTTCCATCTACCTTGAATCTAAGTATCTATCACTACAGATTTTACATAATAAAATTTCTAATATATTCAGTATATAAAAGACTTTATATGATTAATGATGAATATGACTTAAACATAAATATTTGCTCTTTGATGGACATATAACCCATTTTTATTCTCTAATGTACTCTTTTCGCAATCTCTTGGTGTGTCTTTTTATTGTTATTATTTTTCATGCTGCCTAGTTACATACCCAAACAAGTTTTGGCTCTAGTCTTTCTTTTATTTTTTAATCTGGATGGTGTCTTAATAAGTTGTCAAAGCTGGACTTGAATTCCATTTTTACCCTAGTCAGATATACATTTTATGTTTCTTCTGCCACACCTCTCAAGTACCTGGGGTGAGAGACCTGTGTCTTTAATATATTTGTATGTCTACTAAAGCCAAATATTTCACCTATCATCTGAGAATAGTCTAGTAGCAATGTTCCTAATTTGATTTAAAGACAATTTATAAACTATTCCCATTTAAAAAAAAAGAAGAATGCAAATAGGATTCATTGGATGTAAGACTTGTAATATATTCCTTTTTTTCTGGTTAGTTCTTTTGTAATCATGGCAACTTCCAGTCCTCAAGTCTTGGCACCACACTGCATAGTCTATTTGTAAATGGATGACTTTTCAAAGTAGAGCCAGCTCTACAGGTATAATGATAACTGATAAAAGTGATTAAAGAATTTATATAACCCAATCTGGGTCTGCAAATATTTATCTGCTTGAGGGTATACAAGTACACCACCAGTAGGAGTGATTCTTAAAGAAGTGTTTAATAGGCTCCAAAATCTCCACAGTAGGATTTCTAAGATTCTTCCACAAATATTCACAAACCAATTTTTTTCCTTTATGCTTAACTCTGTCATAAACCGAGATGTATGCATATTTATAAGCAAGAGTAAGTAGAGGAAGTTAGGTTCAAAAATGGCAGTGCTGCTGACAATGGAGTACTTGAGAGCCTAGCCCAAAGTCAGCCAGACATCTGACTGGTAAACAGAGTATTGCTGTTGAGATTTTACATGGATTTAGTCAGCCACATTGGAGTGCTAATTTGTAATAGGAGGCTACTTGTTCATTTCCCTGTCACTAGACTCCTGAAATAACCACACAGAAACTGTATTAATTAAATCACTGCTTGGCCTATTAGTTCTAACTTCTTATTGGCTAGCTTCTGCAAGTTAATTTAACCCATTTATGTTATTTTATATTTTACCATACGGCTCATGGCCTACCAGCAAGGTTCTGGAATGTCTGTCTCCAGTGCCAGCACCAAGGCTTTTCTCCAAACCTTGCCTTTTTTCTCCCAACATTCACTTTAGTTTTCCTTGCCTCCCTCTGTTCTGCCCTGCTCTACTATAGGCTCAAAGCAATTTCTTTATTCACCAATGATATTCACAGCATACAGGGGGGATCAGGCACTTTTCTGTTTATCAGGAGAGCCACTACCTACCTTATCCAAGCCCATAGTCAACTATCTTAGGCAAAAAACATCCAGTTCCTTATCAACCCAAACAGCCTGCAATAGATCAAAACCCCTATTCTATCAAGCTGCTCTGGTTCACATGTCACCTCCCATTGGTAACAAACCAATAAAATAATTAAGGCTTTTACAACCAGGAACTAGTCTCTATTCTCAGAGGTATCTCCAGCAGGCTCCACCCCAAGTCAATAAACTATCTTTAATTGACAGAATGGTCTAGTTTGAATGTTTCAATGTTCCTCACTTATAGAGGTATTATAAAGAGTAAATTACAATTACTCTTTAAATTCGAAAAGAATATCTACTCAGAAAACACATTTTAACTTAATCTTTACAAAGTCAGCCTTGTGTAATTTAGATTTAAAACTACCTAATCCCTGGGAATTCTAATTGACAACAATATTTAACCCATTTCTCTCATAACTATACTACAGTAAATTCTGGAGACCTTTAAACAAATATCTTTATCAAAAATTAAAACACTGATAAATATTCAGACTGTAGCAAATATTAATACTCTATTAGTAGGTTTTAATTTTAAAGTGTTTACCTGTGTGATAGTCTCCTGTGACTGATGCAGAGAGCAGTCTGAGCATCTTGAGTGATGCAGACTTTGTGGCGGCTACACTTGATCTTTAAGCATGGATCCTTAGCTGGATCTAAAGCTGGAGAGAGGAGAAGACAGAGAGAGAGGAGAGAAAGAGGGAGAGAGAGAATAGAAAAGAGAGAATTTAAATGTTTCTGTATACTAAGGTAGTAGGTATTAAATCTTACTCAACATAATTAACTAAATTATAGAATTTTATTTCATTTTGTTGTATTTTTTCAATTTTGACAAGTTTATACATGTACATAATGTATTTTAATCATATTCACACCCATCACTTTCTCTTCTCTTATTCTTGTTTCAGCATGATCATGGAATTTTATTATATTCATCTGACAGCCTTTCTGAAGCTTTTACTCTTCTAAGAGTTGTATCTTCTTCTGACCATATAACTCAGAGGAGATCACAGCTGAGTTCAGTCTCATGTAAACAGCTCAGAAGTTAACATTCGTAAGGGGCTAAGAATGTTGATACAAAAACCATAACTCTCACCTGAAAGGGAATAAAAGATAGTTTATTCTGGAGCCATTTTGAGTGACCATGGCCTGAGGGCACAGAAAAACATTATCCTAAATACCATGTTCTAAGACTGAAGCAGTTTCAGAGAGTTGTATAGTTTCATAGAAGAAAGGAAACTCAGAAAGCAAGGCAAGTTTAAGACACATCGTTGTTTACATCATAGAAGTGATTACATCAGCAGGAAGCAGGAGGTTTTCCAAAGACCTAAGATGCTGTCTGATGACCTTCCTAGATTTTGAAGCAATTTAGTGGTACATAAAAATTTATAAACTTCAAAAGTTCTTTTGTAATCTATTAGCCAAAGGATGTCATTTCTGAGAGAGGTGGACATGCAAGCACAAAATAATTAGTCTCTGGACCAGAAACATTGCAATTTCCCACATCATTGTAGTTTTAATCAGTCAGTCTTTCAGACACAGATCCTTTCCAGGTATTCCTATACAAAAGGAAAGCTGTATGTAAGGACTGAAGCTCTTCCTAAGTATAGAAGAGATAGAAATGAGCTAGTTCCTTGGGCAGCTGAGGAGAGAGTGCCAGAAATGTCCAGATCATATTGCCATACTCATGAATATCTTGCATATCACCATAGAACCTCACCTGGCATTGGATAGAGAAAATGACAGAGCCCCACATTGGAGCACCGGATTGAGCTCCCAAGGTCCTGATGAGGTGCAAAAGGAGGGAGATCATGAGCAAGGAAGTCAGGACCGTGAGGAGCGCATTTACCCATTGAGACGGTGGGACAGATCTAACGGGAGACCACCAAGTCCAGTTGGAATGGGACTGATGGAACAGGGGACCAAACCGGACTCTCTGAATGTGGCTGACGGTGGAGGAGGACTGAGAAACCAAGGACAACGGCGATGAGCATGAACTCTACAGCATGGACGGGCTCACTGTGAGCCTTGTCAGTTTGGTTGCTCACCTTCCTGGACTTAGGGGGAGCTGGGAGGACCTTGGACTTAACATAGTGAAGGGAACCCTGATGGCTCTTTGGCTTGGAGAGGGGCGGAGTAGGGGTATGGGTGGAAGGGAGGGGAGGAAAGGGGGAGGAGGAGGGGAGAAGATGGAAATTTAAAAAAAAATGAGAAAAAAAACAGAAAAGAAAAGAAAAGAAAAAAACTCCAAAGATAAAAAAAAAAAAAAGAAAAGAAATGAGAGTGGTACCATAGTACCACATTTTGTGTTGACAGAAAATGACAGCTACTAACTTTGGGTAACTTCTATAGATGCTCATAGCTATAATAAAAAAAAAATAAAGACAAATAAAGATGTCAGAGACACTGGTAACTCATTGGATAGTTTAAAAATGTCTGGAATATCACTACTGTGAGCTGAGTATATCATAAAGAAACATACATGCAGCATTTTCACCTATGATAGCTTGTTGTCTCTAAGTGACTTCCAATACGAACTATATAATGTATTGATATTTAAAACAAAATTGGTACATTCATTTATAAAGACATGGATATACATATTCAAATACTATATTTTAATTTTACATTCATTTTTTATTTTGGTGATGTGTGTTGTAAGAGAGGGTCCTTTTTTTGTCCCGGCTGCCCAGCTAGCTTAACTCCAAAATAACCACACAGAAACTGTATTTATTAAAACATTGCTTGGCCCAGTAGCTCTAGTTTCTTATTGGCTAATTCTTACTTCTTAATTTAAGCCATTTTTATTAATCTGTGTATCGCCACGTGACTGTGGCTTACCAGCAAGATTCTAACCAGCATCCATCTCGGGATGAAGATCCAAGGCATCTCTCACTCTGCCCTTCTTCCCAGTATTCAGTTCTGTCTTCTCCACCTACCTAAGTTCTGCCCTATCAGGCCCAAAGGAGTTTGTTTATTCATCAACCAATGAAAGCAACATATGAACAGAAGAACCTCCTACACCAGAAATGATTGTTATATTTATTTGCTTTTAGCGCTTTATCCTAAACTGTTTAATGTAGAATTTTCTGTGACAAAAGGTATAGTTGTACATTTTTTTCTTTTATTTTTAATACATTCCTGACACTGATCAGGTGTTAAAGAATCTGAGACCAGATAGACCATTGACCTACGAGAAAATCAAATATTATTTTTTCTACTAAAGGAACAGAGCATTATAACAACTTCGAATAAAAAATTCTGCTATACCTATAAAAAAAACCATCATCAGGGAAACTTACAGCAGCAGTAAATTGGAACAAATACGAAGATCCAGGTCTGGACAATGTGCAGAGAGTGAAAAACTCATTGAAGTATGCCAGGTAGTGGTGGCACATATCTATAATCACAGCATTCAGGAGGCAGAAGCAGGTAGATTCTGTGAGCTCAACACCAGCCTGGTCTACAAAGAGAACTCCGGAACAGCCAGAGAATCCCTGTCTTGAAAACAAAATAAACAAGCAAACAAAAACAAAAATCCAAACAACCCCCAAAACAAATAAACAAACAAAAAACCAAACACCTCCCCTGAACAGACAAATAAAAAACCCAAACAACTCCCCCAACCAACCAACCAAACAATGACAATGAAAACAAAGGAGTCTCTGTAGTATGTAGATGAAGAGGAAGGGAGATAGATTATAAGGAAAGTGAAGATGGAAGAAAGCAGGGCCTATCAGACATGATAAGACTGGTGCACACATGAACGGGCACTGTGCCAGCATGCACAGGGCCTGCACACATCCAAGCCAGCACTAAGAGGGGAGGTAGACTTGAGCACCCATCCCTGACCCAGAAGCGCTCGTTCTCCAACTGAATCTCAACAGCCATCTCAAAGGACAAAATCATTTTCTACAAAGGAATCTCATTGGACATACAAAACACACTTAATGACTGGCCCCATGCCAGCAGAAAATGGCCACCACACAGCATATTCAGTGATAGCTTTGGAGATTTTTTTGTTTATAATATTTTGTTTGAGCATTTGTAACCCTACTTGTCTTTTGCTTATCTATCATTATTTCTGATTTTATTTATTTATGCTGTGCACTTTTGTGCGTGTGCATGCATTTACTTGCATATATGCTTCTTGTGTTTTTTTTTTCTTTTTTATGTTTCTTGTTTGTGTGTACTGTTTTATTCTAGTTTATTTTTTCTGTTTGCTTTCTAAATGGGGCATGAAGTTGAATAGGTGGAGAAGATATGTGAGAAGATGAGGTAGAGAAAACCATGATGAAAATATACTGTATGTAAAAAGATTTGTTCCCCCCAAAAAAGTAGACACAAAAGCCAAGACTGTAAAAGTAAAACATTGATATTGAAAATCCAATAGATTGAAGTGTCGGGTCAAACTTTCGCGTTGCATTGACTATTTTATGGCGCTTTTCAGTATTTGTCTAAAAGAAATTAGGAACTCAGATTCTAATCTAACCTAAAATTTTTCTATTTCCTATGATTCTCTAAAGAACACTTATCTCGCAGTTTTCTAGTTATATCTGATGTTTCATATCTCCTACTAAAGTAAGTGCAGATTAGGAACATTCTTATTCTCTCTATATCCTTATTGCTAGGTTTTCAGAACACTTGCTCTGTGGTAAATTTTATTCTTTGCAGGCATTTTTATGGATGTGCCATTGTTTATAAATTCTTGTTTCGGTGACACAATTGTTTCACTAATATACTCTTGGTTCTTGGTAACTCAACACTCCATTTTTTCTCTATTTTATCACAGCATGTCTATGCTCCAGGAGTGCTTAGACTTATTTTTTACTATGCTATTCTATGCAGATTTCTTTCCATGGTGAAGCACTTATGGGCCATTTCCACCCTTGTCACTAATATTCACAAGCATGCTCTGTATCCGCAGATCTTTATGGTGTCTGTCCTTCTGCCTTTATCATGTAGCATATATTTTTCACTTCTCAGAGACTAGATAGTCAAAAGAGATCAAGGAAACTGTAGCACCCTAACTTTTTGTTCCCATTCATATATGACTCAGAACACTGGCTGTTATTTAAATAATTGGTCAGTTCTTATTATAAGCCCTGTAAGAGCTATAAACAGCAGCCTGCTGTAGCAGTTAGTTACAACAAAAGGACATAGCATTATGAAAATCTATAATATCCATCACTATCATTTTGAAGATTCATTTTTCCATAGTGTAAGGTGATTACATCGGTACAATTAGATTATGTGATGATAAAATGGAAAACTAACTTTTGAGAAACATGTTTTTACATAAAATATATCTAGCTCACTGATGCTGTTTTTGTCTACAGTTTTTTTTTCTCTTAGCAAATGAGAGTCATTACTGATTTTGCATATTGACAATAAAGAGTATCTAATGGCTATTGTTCATGAGACCATGAGATAGAAAATTAATAACTGCTTTGCGATTTCCGTTTATGAAGCACTCTTGGGGGAACTGTGGAGTTTGCTCAGTGGAATGAATCAGAGAACTCTCTGTACAAGTATGAAGATGAGTTTGAAACAGCAGCACCCACATAAAAAGCTAGGCATGACTGTATTTCCTACAAATTCAGCATTTGGAGGCAAGAACGCTCAGGTCTGGCATGCTCAAGCTCACTGGATAGCCAGTACAGTCAAAATGAAAAGAAAGCTTCAACTTTAGTGAGAGACCAAATTCCAGGGAATAAGGCAGAGAGGGAAGATGTTAACTCTGGCCTCTATAAATTTCTACAGGTGCACATATATTTACACTCAAGTGCATGAGCTATACACACATACACACAACCTCACACACAAACTCACACATACATGTACTAATATACACACACATTCATACACACATACACACACTCACACATTCCCACTCACACACACACATACACATCACATAATTTCTATACAGGAGTACATGAACAAAAGAGAAACACTGAATGAAGTCAGTTTTTGTAACAATAAATTGAAAGAAAAAAGAAGGGAAATTCCAATAGTAATTAAATTTAGGTTAATGCAAGTTTCTTTGGCTATGGGAGTTGAAACACATTCAGCCAAGATACATTTTAACAATGAAGTTATATTTATTTTTGAGTTTTAGCAGTAACAAGAGAAATTAGAATTCCAATTGAGTGGCTATTTCTTACCAAAAAATAGTGTTGAGATGACCCAATTTAAAGGTCTAAAAAAACCATTTTAAATGTCCAATTATTTCAGGTTTAAAGATCATAAACAACTTCAAGAAGATTAGTATTTTAAGATAGTTATCTCTCTGTAATTTTGGGGTAGTTAATCTTGTAGTAAATTTGTAAGCAATAATCACTAATTTTAAGCACTGGAAGAATAAGTAGTATCAGGATATCAATATTTATTGCTAGCAGCACCTAGAAGTATATTAACAAATGTAACACTTGCAGAAACCACTACAGATGCATTAAAATTTATGAATATATTTATTTTTATTTTGTGAATGTGTAATGCTATTATACTTTAAGCTTCTTTTTAATTTTTATTTATTTTGTGAAAAGTTTCTAAAATATATTTTGTCATATTCACTGCATTTTCCCCAAATCTCCCTAGAACAACCACTTAATCCAAAAATTATGGTATCAAGAAGTTAAAGAAAATAATTTTAACTATAGGAAAACATGCTTAACTACTCTTAATTTCTTAAAGAAATATTTACTTAAAGGTAAAAAACAAATAAGTGCAAAATTAAAAGATAATCATAGAATATTAAAATAGAACTTCTGTTATAAAAATTTAGTTAGCATACTAATAAACAACACTGGTCTTCAACAAAAGCAGCAATGAGTTGTGGAAAAAATTATTAAAAAAAATCACTCTCTGAAAGTGGCTGATGGTGGAGGCTGACCGAGAAGCCAAGGACAATGGCGATGGGCTTGGTCTCTACGACATGGACGGGCTCTGTGTGAGCCTTGTCAGTTTGGTTGCTCACCTTCCTGGACCTGGAGGGAGTTGGGAGGACCTTGGTCTCAACATAGTGTAGAGAACCCTGATGGCTCTTTGGCCTGGAGAGGGAGGGAGTGGGGGTATGGGTGGAGGGGAGGGGAGGGAAGGGGGAGGAGGAGGGGAGGAGATGGCAATTTTTAATAAAAAATAAATAAACTGGAAAAAAAATTCAGTGCCCAAACTGAAAACAATGAAAGGTAAAAACTTCCTTGATAGTAACTAAATCCTAAGTGCAGACCAGACAGTTAATGGCAATTTATTCTTACCATATAAAGGAAAGAAAATACACATATTAAAGAGAATTTTTCCTATTTCCATGTGTGAGAAGAATTACAGATATTTCAATAGAAAAAGAAATGCAAGAGAACACAGAAGGCAAGTGAAGAACAAGAGGCAAAATTGGACCCACAGGGCTGTATTAGCTATGTCAGTAAAAAGAACAATAGAAATGATGATCAGTTATCTGTTATGTGTAATTTATGGTAAAATAATATATAACACATGGGAAATAGTGAAGAATGTGATATAAATTTAAACTGTTCTAAGGTTCTATATTATACACTATAAGGAGCTTGATGAGTTACTTGTGATATGGGTACTGTACATATAAACATGTTATCATTGAAGTGAAATTAATTAAAAAATATAAATATTTATATATAGTTATAAATGTATGAGATTAATTACAATTAGTTTATTTCCAAAAATAAAAGGAAAAGTAAAAAATGGCAACCACACATGCAAAAATAATGATCGCATTTCAGTAAAATTCTGTACTATGAAGTAAGAGGAAGATGGTTTCCAGGAAACTTCTAAAAAGTTGCCAGGTGTTCTGATGGCAGACAGTACATATAAGAAGCATAGAGAGAGAGCTAATGCATGATATTTAGTTAGGTTTTTAACAACCAAAGTTTCTTAGTTTTAAACCCCAATTGTTCTCTAATTATATAAGATCCATCTCCACTCATTTTACACTCACTACAAAAATCGAGCATTTGGTGAGAACCAAATGAAGTCCTGAGCTAATGCGTATTGTGAACATGAGCACAGTCATGACAAGGACCACAGTGCCAAAGACCCATAGGTATGGCAAGATCTTCCCCAATTCCCAAGGAATAGCAAGGCTGTCTTCTTGCCTAAGTATGCATATTGACCATGTGTCCTAGTATCAACAACAGCTTCCTCTTCCTGGATTAGAGGACTGTAGCCAGAGACTGCTCCACTTAAGAGACTACAGAGATTCTTGTGAATTTTGTGAAACAAATGTGTTTCCTCCTTCAGCTGTCTAGAATAAATGTGCAGAGTTCCTGTGTCACTGGTGCATCTCCATCAGAGTTTTTAGATCACCCACACCTGGTTTTCTGTATGTGCATCTGTTATTCACTCCTTGTGGTCTCAGTCAAGTTAATTCCAAAACCATGTTGGTCATGGTAATCAATACTAACAGCCAATTCATATGTAATTCTACATTATTTGAAGAGAAATAAGAATAAAAATGATACTAATTTAATAATATCCTATCTTATAAATGTTAAAGATAGACAGTTAATTACTGGCATAAATGTTACTGAAAGCTTCATATGCTATTATAAGCCAGAGCTCTATTATACTGTAAATCTAATTGAACTGATGATTAATGGAAATGTTAGTACACTATCATATCTAATTCTGTTATCCTTTGTCAGTATTTCATATGAATTCCAAATGTTATTTGTTTATTCATTTATTCATTTATTTATTATGTATACAGTGTTCTGCCTGTATGTATGCATGTAGCCCAGAAGAGGGCACCATATCTCATTATAGGTGGTTATGAACCACCTTGTGGTTGCTGAAAATTTTACTCTGTACTTCTAGAAAAGGAGCCAGTGCTCTTACACTTAAGCCTTCTCTCCAGACCCAAATTCCAAAATTTGTAATGTGATGAATACTAATAGAATTTCTTTTGCAAAATAAATTCCTACCAGTGCAACTGATTATGACTAGAAATCTATAATTTTCATTGGTCTACATTTCCCTATTACTCAATACAACAAATAATGACAAATTTTCATTGTAAGTATTTATATTTTTTCATTTTCAAAACTGAATATGTCAGTCGTGTGTTCACAGTAAAATATTGCTTCAGAGAGTAACATTACAATAATTCTACCTAATACAGTAATTCAAGTAGCAGCTGGGTGAAAAGACTTTTACTTCCAGTTTTAGAGCTTAATATTTCCACCCCATACATCAAAGAAGCTTGGCCTTTAGTTATTCAGTATCAAACAGCAGATTATGTTCTTCTGTGGCTAATTAACTGGAAAGACAGTATATTAAAAATGCAGAAATTTCCCGGGTGTTGTTAGTGTATGCTTTTAATCAGAGTACTCAGGAGGCAGTGGCTGTCAGATTTCTGTGAATTTGACAATAGCAAAAAAGAGTTTCTGGACAGCCATAGCTGTTATACAGAGAATCCCTGACTTGAAAAACAAAAATAAATACAAAATTTAAACAAAAAAGTAGAAGAAAAAATGTTTATTTCATAATGCAGGAGTGTATGATAAGTGTCTAGAATATCCATGAACATGTAGAAAGTACTATATTTGGCTAGTAGAATTTATAACATATTTTTATCTGTTATGCTCCTAAACCAACTATTTATCAAGTCATGCAACTGTTCCAACTACCTACTACAGGACCTCTGGCCAAGATGCTTAATATCCTTCTCATCTCAAACCTTACTTCCATGAAAGAAAATCCTTTGACTCTAAACGCACCACTTTTTCCAAATAAAAGCTACTTACTGAACATCTTTACTTGGTTCTTGCTTTCTAGCTTATTTAGAACTAAAACCAACAAATTTCACAACAAATGTTTCTAAACAAACTAGAAAGCTAATCATCCAAAAATTAAATTTGGTATGTAATCAGAGTTGATAAAAAATGGTTAACATTAGATATTCTAAATACACACACACACACACACACACACTATTGAAAATAGAAATATTAAAAACATGAGTAGCTATATTTCAGGAAGTGTTAGAAGGTATATTTATCCTCATGGAAGTAGTGCGCTCTCTCTCTCTCTCTATATATATATGTGTGTGTGTGTGTGTGTGTGTGTGTGTGTGTGTGTATCAACATAAAGTACAATTTATAAGTTAAACAATCAAAATAAGAACATTGTTACTTTTCATAAATTGTACATCAATGAGAAGTCAAGTTCCTTTGTTTCTAGGTATTTTTTAAAAAAAATCTTTTCATTACATGCAAATATTAATAACGTCCTCCATTGTCTATCCCAGAGAATCAGAAAACTCAATCCAAAGTAAAACAAATTGCACCAGAAGTCTCTCAGACTGGCTGGTGAGTAAGTCCCATCATGGTCCTAAGTGTGCTCACTTCTAGTCCCACAGACCAGAGTCACAAAAGCTGTTCTCTCTGTCATGCTGTCAATCTCATAAGTTACTTCCCACCCACAACAGTTCTATGGCCCTGTTCTACCCATTCAATCTCTAGGCCTGCCTGTCATGGCTTTCCCCATGTGGCCCATCTAGTTTTGTTCACTTAGCTTCTGCCCTGCTTTCTCATTAGTTCCTCTTTAAGTCCCACCCTATGTGGCATAATTACTCCAGCAATATCTCAGACACCCTCCATTTTTATGCCACCCCCATACTATACCTTGGCCCCTCAGCATTAGTTTATGTACCTGTTTCTTCCCAAAGCCAATCAGCATGCAACCCTCCCTAGCTTAGGATTCTACCCTGGAAAGGCAGCAATACATTACAATAGAGAAACCACCTAAATCCAGCTGTCCAGTGTATATCACAGAGACACAAATAGGATACAGTAGGATAGTGCTCTTGCCCCACAAATACCTAGCTTCATAGCAACATTCTCTATGAAGAGTAACTTACATGAAATTCAAGGGAGCAAGTCAACAAGATTATAAACTGCCTAAAAAACTCAGAACACTCAAATAGGTCCAAATAGGCATATGAACAGAGAGAACAGGAATTAACTAAGTGGAAACATTACAAAAATCATAATTAAATAATTAGAACATCACATGGTAGGAAAATAAAATGTAATAAAGAGAAAGACACATTAAAGTAAAACCAACCTGAAATGAAATAGGAAATCAAAGAGTCAATGAGTCTAATAAATGGCAATGGAAAGCCTCACAAGCAGAATAGGGCTCAAAGGAGACATGCTGTCAGCGGTGGAAGAAGGCATAGAGAAACTAGATCATCCAGCCATAAAAAAGGTAAATGTTATATACATATACAAAAAACTAAACTGGCAGTGTTGGCACGTGCCTATGCCTCAAATCATTTTTGTGATTATGAGGCCAGCCTAGTTTACAAAAGAAGTTCCAGTACAGTCAGGATTACACAGAACAACCCTGTCTTAAAAAAATCAAATATCATCATCAACAGCAAAAGGCAAACAAACAAACAAAAAGACAAAGGTTGCATAATGGTAACAAAAGTCACCACACCAACATGGATGTGAAGAATTTCATACAGCATCACCTTAGATAAAATTTCATAGGCAATCAATAGTTATTGAGAGAGGGAGAATTAGTCTTCTACAAGGGTGGGTGTCTTAACAGGTCATCCAATCCCACATGGTCAGCCACAAGCACAAACAGATGAGGGGTATGTATATGTGTAATAATAATTATAGAAGTAAGGATTTAAGGGGAAGTTTGAGGGTACAAGAGGAATTGGAGGTAAGGGAGGAATGAAAATAATGTAAAGATATTAATTTTTGATATTCTCAAAAATTAGTTAAATTAAAAGAGAAATTCTACAGGATTTTTATAAGTTTTTGTATTTAATTCACAAAAAATTGTACCCAGTATTACTGATTTGAAAGCACAAGATTTAATAGTTAGAAAAGCAATGTAGTGAAATATGCAGGAACTTTGTGGCACTATAGGCATGTGATATATAGACATACATGCAGGTAAAACACCACACAAATAAAAACAAAAATAAATGAATGTTTAAAAAATGCTTGTCCAGTTTCTAATGATTATTCTGGAGCCTTTACAGTTATTACTTATGAATTACATATGTGCTGTGACTTGTGGCACCTATAGAAACCCCAGTAGGAGCAATTGTCTTGGCTAAATGGATTTCCAGTCATGTAAACAAAAGGTGTTTTTTTCCTCATATGGTTCATCTAGCTGATGCTGCTTTCCAAGAGTTAAAGTCATAGACTGAGGCTCAATATAGCACCATTCTGTAAAAGGAACATTTGGTCCACAGTAGCTCCAAGTGAATCTTCTCCAGTTAACTGGAATGAACTTGGGAAAATCCTTATACCTGACCAAGAGGACTGTAATAAGAATCCAGAAAATCCTTTTGGATTTTTTCTAGTATTCTAATATCTAATAGGACAGGTCCACTTGTTATTGCAACTGTTAAGTTCAGAAATCTCAATGGCTCAGATCATGTGCAATTTCACATATGAGTCATTATAATGAATGAAAAAAAAAGAAAATATAACTTCTTGAATGTTTATGACAGACTAATGTAGGGAGGTAAACAGGAACATAGCCCATAAGTAGAAGTTAATTTTTCTTCATGGAACAAGCAAGGCTTTAATATCTGTATTTCTGCGGTGATTATTTTCTCTTCTCTCTCTTGCCACTTTCAACTGGAACACAGACGTTATAAGCCATGCTTGCCTTTGATTCTTCAAAGACTATGGAAAAATCAGAATTCCTTCATAGTAAGGCAATGAATGGGTTAGGATTTCACTTATTTCATAATTTGGGGAAAGCAGGGAAGTAACTGTACTTTATATATCATCAGAGAGAAACTAATAGACTGGCCTATACATTCTCTGATGTCAAACCTAGCCCATCTTTTATGAGCTACACCTGTTCTATGGGATAAAACATGTAATGATCTGTTCTGTCTCTTTAAGAGACAAACCACACCCACTCCCTACTCTCCCCCCATCTGCTGAGACAAGCTGATCTTCAGCTTCCAGCTTGAGTTCCCTCTCTTTTCCATCTCCCTCTCAAAGAGTGCAGCTTCTGCCTTTCTTCACTTCTCCCTTTCCCCTTTCTCTCTCTCTCTCTCTCTCTCTCTCTCTCTCTCTCTCTCTCTCTCTCTCTCTCTCTCTCTCTCTCTCTCTCTCTCTCTCTCTCTCTCTCTCTCTCTCTCTCTCTCTCTCTCCTCTTTTCCTTCCCCCTTCCCTTCCATAACCCACTTAATAAATATCCAACCTTACTGTATATGGCGTGCCTATCCATGTCTCTGTCTATTGCCTGCGGCCTGTCTCCCTGTCTGGAACCAGCCACAGCTCAGGGACCTGCTACAGTCCCTGCCTGGACTGGCAGCTCTCAAGACCCCCTGCCCACTGCCCACTGCCCACTGCCTGCCACCTCCGGGGATCCTGAAGCATTTTATTAATCCATTACAAGTCTGGATTGCTTAATATCTACAGTCTTGGATTTCTCACCCTCACAGTGGTTCTTAACCTTCCTAATACTGTGACCCTTTAATATATGCCTCTGGGCGTGGTGACTCTAACCATAAAAGTATTTTCATTGCTACTTCATAACTGTAATTTTTTTTATCCATGAATCATATGTAAATATTCTATAAGATAGAAATTTTTCAATTGGATGTGACCCACAGTTTGAGAATCACTGCTCTAAAAATGTGTTGGAGCTCACAAGACTATACAGTGAATGTACAGATGAGAGAACAATAGGTAGATCCATGGAAAGTGTAAACTTACAAGTCCACATAGAACAACTCGTTCTGCAGAGTTGCGGAAACACTTGTATTTTAGAAAAGTCACTGTTAAACTGGGCGGTGGTGGCGCACGCCTTTAATCCCAGCACTCGGGAGGCAGAGGCAGGCGGATCTCTGTGAGTTCGAGGCCAGCCTGGTCTACAAGAGCTAGTTCCAGGACAGGCTCTAAAAAAGCTGCAGAGAAACCCTGTCTCGAAAAACCAAAAAAAAAAAAAAAAAAAAAAAAAAAGAAAAGTCACTGTTATATCAGTGCAAACCTTGTGAAGCCATAAATTTTTCCTTCAAAATGGGATTCATTCCCAGAACACCCCAGTAGTGTAATCTCTGCATGGGCAGTAGAGTGACCTTGCTCCATTCACCCACACCATGAGGCCTTGGAACAATAGCATTTACTCTTTGTTCTAACAATCAAACTTACATAGAGTAAATTCCACAAAATTACCTGCTAACAGACCACATAGAAATTTCTGTAGAAGACAGGCAAAATTAGGAAGGCAGCCTGCCCCACCTTTGCTAACAAACAAATCTGGCATACCCAAAGCTGGTTATCACCAAGGAGATGAGGAGATTGGATGAATCCAGGATTCACAGATGTTTAGTAACTTTATCTAATGGTATGGAAAGTCAGATACTCCCCCTCGAATGCTGCGTGGTGTCACCTGTTCCAGAGTACTGCTTTGTCGGGTTCTACCTGTCCCTCTTTGTGATTTTGATATATATACCATCATTGTCCTTGCCTGTGGAATTTTCCAACTATGTGTGTAAGAACTAGAAACCTTGTGGAGGTCAGCCCTAACTCTTACTCTTCTTCTTCTCCTCCTCACTACTTCTACTTCTTCCCTTTACTCTCCTTTCTTCTACTTATTCTTTCCCTTACTCTTATTCTTCCTCTACTACATGGCCCCTTGACTTCATTTTTTTTTCTCTTGGCACGAAAAATGAAGAAGATGCAAAAGTAATGTACTTGAGTTAAATTATTGCCCTTGCCTGCCATAGATTTCCAATTCTGAGCCCTGAGGGTATACTTGAGGGTATACTCAAGGCCTCCCATAAAAATGCTACCAAAAAAAATGGCAATAGTAAAGATTTGCATTCCTCTGCTTTGACTCCAACTATTCTTTCTTCATCAATATGTTTCTATTTATTGCTATTGGAAAGTACTTATCTGGTTGCTTCAGCTTTTGCTGGATTCATTACCCATTATTGCCCAAGAGTTAAAATATTTCTCTATTGCTTGACCCTGGGTAATTCAGCATACATTTTTCGATTCTGTAACTCTGCTAAAATGTTTTCCACAATTTATATTACATTATCAATTATGATTACTTTATACAATCTATTTCCTGAGAGTGAAAGATTTACTCAAGGTAACAGAAAAAGTCAAGAATAACTGAGTATGGTTGTACCTACATGACTATAGTCTCAGAATTTCAGAAACTCAGGGAGGAGGGGGATCACTTAAGTCGAAGGATTTGAGATTACAAAGCATATGCATAATTTTTTTTGTGTGTGTAGTGAAAGAACATTCAGGAAATATCATGTTAATACTACTTTTATAGGTCAAAATATTTCTAGTTAATTTCATTTTCTTCCAGGTAAGAATAGTGTGAAATGTACAAAAGTTTCAAAATTAAATAATAATGAAGTTCATAGAAATTGAATAAATTTTAAATTTCTTCCAATAAGTTTTATTAAATTATGCATGAATGGCCCTGTGAGTTCTTTGAAACACAGCAATTACACTTTTGATAATAAATCCTGAAGTATTTGGAAGGAAGAATATAAATAAAAGATACAAGCAAAATGCAAAATGTACCAGGTCTTTTCTTTTAGGATACTAATCAGCTCCCAAATCATGACACAGAGACTTCTTATGAGTTTTTTATGCTTGGCCATATCTTTTGTTTATTCCACTAGTTCTTTTAACTTAACATGCTTCTCTTTTTCTATGTTATACCTCAGGGCTTTTTACCTCTTTTTCCATATATCTTTCACTGCCTCTTGTGTCTGATTGTAGCTGCCTGGCTTCTGGGCCTGGGTGTGTCCCTCATTCTATACTCTTTCTTCTCTTCCTCCCTCATTATTTTTGAGCCTAGATATCTTTTCCTACTTATTCTTCTAATTTCCAATCCCAACTATCCTTACTCAGTCTTGCTATTGGCCATTCAGCTCTTTATTAGACTAATTAGGTGCCTTCTGTAGGCAACGTGAAACAAATGGAACACATTTTTAGATAATTAAACACATACCCTTATATCATTAAACAAATGCAGCACAAACAAACATAACACATCTTTGCACAGTTAATATAATATTACACAACAGCAAAAATGTTGAACTAGAATTTGAACAGATAAATTGGGTTTTATTCAAAGTATTCACCTTATGAAAGAAGCACCAGTATTTTAGAAATCTTATCTTTGCTGGTACTCTGCCTTATTACTCTGCTTTTCATGCTTTGAACTGTACTTATCAACTAACAGTAAAATGTTAAATGTCTGATTTCTAAGACTGAGGCCATGTGTCATAAAAATACTCTATATCTGAAGGAATAGAAACTCTAAAAACTGACAGTGAATGACTGTGGATAGAAAACAAGGTCAGGAGTCATAAATGGGAAAGAAAAAGAGAGGGCATTACACGGCAGAAGGGAGGAGGAGAGATCAATAACACTAAGAATGATTTATAAAGTCATAAGGAATTATATTATTTAATGTTTACTCAAAACTACACACACACATGTATATGTTATGACAATCAGAGTGACAAAGTTCACTTAACCATTATAGACTATCTCACATCAACTCCTAGATCAGGCATAATCTGAAATCCTTTTGAGTTGTTGGTCTTAGAATACCAAAGAATGCACACAATATATGGGTTACTGCACCTGCCCTTGGCTGCCTCTCAGAAAGTGAAGGTAAAACCCTACTGATGAAGACACTGCATGCTTTAGACACAGAACTTAGTGGATTCAGTTTGGATCTGACTGCAGAGCCTCCTTTCTCAGGACCTCATTCATATAAGTGAAGGAACCATGCAGTTACCCAATGGAGAAAAGCAAGCAATAGTCTTATCCTGTTATAAAATCTATAAACCACAACAAAAACCAGCACAACAAGCTATTTCTAAAGGTTCAATGGTGGCATTTATTTATTTTTTTTAAATATTTATTTATTTATTTATTTATTATGTATACAATATTCTGTCTGTGTGTATGCCTGCACGCCAGAAGAGGGCACCAGACCCCATTAGAGATGGTTGTGAGCCACCATGTGGTTGCTGGGAATCAAACTCAGGACCTTTGGAAGAGCAGGCAATGCTCTTAACCTCTGAGCCATCTCTCCAGCCCCCAGTGGTGGCATTTATATCCTGGAATTAAAGAATAGCCACCTAATTGGAATTAATGCCCACTCAATAGGAGGAAATTCATTCTTGGCTGTATAAACTTAGCTAACTACCTAGGTGAGGCTGGTGAGGCCAGGAAGCATACAGGAGTACCCAACCATCTGCAGCTGCATTCTAAAGACATTCATTCCTGCAACCACAAACAAGTGCACCTCTCACTACTTCCCAAAGAGTTTCTCTTTGCAGTAGAGAAAAATCATTAGGGAAAGCCACAAGACATCAAAATGAAGGGATCAATGCATTATAGAGTGTCCATTTTTTAAATAAAGCATTTTTACAGTCCCAAATGAAAGGCTCAGAGAACATTGTAGAAGATGGGACAGAAATATTCTAAGACAATTGCCTCCTAATGTTATAAACAAATAATCCCCTGCAACCTCAGAGGAACTTTAAACTGCAGATGCAACTGCACACAGTGGACCAAGAGGCTGCAGTTGCAAACAGAGGATCAAGTGGCTGCAGCTGCACATAACTGATCAAGAAAGTGAACCAAGAGAGACCTCAGTGGCTCTGTGAGACACAGACGGTGACTAAGAGTCTCAGAAAGACTAAGAGCAGCTCGCTAAGACACAGACAGTAATTGAAAGATTTGGGCCAAGAGGAAAAGTCACTGCTGGCACCAATTAGAGGAAGAGATGTGAAGGCAGAAATGCAGAATTTATTCAACAGCCTAAAAAGCAACATGATAACGCCAGAACTCAGAGGTCATACAATAGGTAGACCTGATAACCCTAACCCAGAAGAAGCATAGGAAAATGATCTTAGAATATAACTTTATGAAGATGATAGAGACACTTAAAGAGGAAATGAAAAATTCCCTTAAAGAAATGGAGGAAAAGAAAAACAAAACCTTGGAAGAAATCAATAAATCTCTTAACGGAACTCAAGAAAACCAAGCAGAAGCAAACAAACAGGTGAAGGAAACAGTTCAAGACTTGAAAACTGAAACAGAGGAAATAAAGAAAACACAAACCTAGGGAATTCTGGAAATGAAAAATCTGGGTAAACGAACAGGAACTACTGATGCATGCAGAACCAATAGAATACAAGAGATGAAAGACAGAATCTCAAATGTTGAAGATACTATAGAGGAAATAGTTTCATCATCAAAGAAAGTAACATATAAAGGCAGACCTATCAGAATTACACCAACGTCTCAATGAAAACCATGAAAGCCAGGAGGTTCTGGAAAGATGTGCTGCAAACACTAAGAGACCAAGGATGCAAACCCAGATTTATATGCTCAGCAAAGCTTTCAATCACCTTCAATGGAAAAAACAAATATTTCATGACAAAACCAAATGTAAATAATACTATTCACAAACCTAGCCAAACAGAAAGTACTAGAGGGAAAACTTCAACCCAACCTAACTATATCCCCCAAAACAGAAGCAGCATATAACATCCCACCATAAAATCCCCAAAAAGGAAAACACATAAACACTAAAACAAAAACAAAAACAAAAAACACACAAAAAAGAAATTAAAAATAACTGGTCATTAATACCTCTTAATATCAATAGACTCAATTCACCTATAAAAAGAAAGGCACAGGCCTACAGAATGGATACAAAAGTAGGATCCATCCTTCTGCTGTATACAGGAAACACATCTCAACCTCAAAGACAGACATTACCTCAGAGTAAAGGAATGGGTAAAGTTTTCCAATTAAATAGACCCAAGAAACAAGTGGCAAAATAGACTTCTAACTAAAGTAAATCAAAAGAGATGGAGAAGGACATTTCATACTCATCACAGGAAAAATCCTTGAAGATGAAGTCTCTATCCTGAACATCTATGCTAGTAATACAACAGCACCCACATATGTAAAAGAAACATTACTAAAGCTTTAATCCCATATCAAACCCCACACTCTAATAGGGCATTAGTGTGTAGGGCACACTAATGTAATAGGGCATTAACAGCCAACTCTCCCTAATGGACAGGTCAACCAGACAGAAAATTAACAGAGAAATAAGAGAAGTAACAGATGTGATGACTCACATGGACTTAACAGAGATCTATAGAACATTTCACCCAAACAAAAAAGAATATACCTACTTCTTAGCACCTCATGGAACTTTATCTAAAATTGACCACATCCTCAGTAACAAAGCAAATATCTACAGATACAAAAAAATTAGAAAAACTTCCTCTATCTTATCAAATCACCATGCTTTAAATGGTTAGAATTCAACAACACTAATTGCAGAAAACCTACAATATCATAGAAAGTTAGCAGTGATCAATTAAATCATCTCTGGGTCAAGGAAGAAATAAAGAAAGAAATCAGGTGCTGGAGAGATGGCTCAGAGGTTAAAAGCACTGGCTGCTCTTCCAAAGGTCCCGAGTTCAATTCCCAGCAACCATATGGTGGCTCACAACCATCTGTAATGAGATCTGGTGCTCTCTTCTGGCATACAGACATCCATGCAGACAAAATACTGTATACATAATGAAAAAATAAATCTAAAAAAAGAAAGAAAGAAATTAAAGACTTCCTAGAATTCAACAAAACTGAAGGCATAGCATACCCTAACTTAAGGGATACTATAAAAGCAGTGCTAAGAGGAAAGTTCATAGTACTAAGTGCCTACATAAAAAATGTGGAGAAATTTCACACTAGCCACTTAACAGCACACTTGAAAGCTCTAGAACAAAAAGAAGCAGACTCACCAAGGAGGACAGACAATAGAAAATAATCAAATAATCAAATTATGGGCTGAAATTAATAAAATAGAAACAAAGAAAACAATACAAAGCATCAATGTAACAAAGAGTTAGTTTTTAAAGAAAATCAACAAGATAGACAAACTCTTATCCAAACTAATCAAAAGGCAGAGAGAGAGAGAGAGAGAGAGAGAGAGAGAGAGAGAGAGGGAATTCAAATGAAAAAATTAGAAATAAAATGGGGACAAGGAGCAAATCCAGAGAATTATTAGGCCATACTAGAAAAACCTGTACTCTACAAAATTAGAAAATGTAAAAGAAATGAATAATTTTCTGGATAAGTACCACATACCAGAATTAAATCAAGATCAGGTAAACAACTTAAATAGACTTATAAACTACAAAAACATAGAATCTGTCATCAAAAGCTTCCCAACCAAAACAAGCATAGGGCCTGATGGATTTACTGCAGAATTCTAACCAAACTTTAAATAATAGATAATACCTTTACTCCTCAAATTTTTCCACATATTAGAAACAGAAGGAATATTGCAAAATTCTATGAGGCTAAGGTATCCTCATAGCAAAACCACACAAAGGCTCGACCAAGAAAGAGAATTAAGCCAATCTCCTTCATGAACATTGGTGTTAAAAAAAAAAAAAACTCAATAAAATACTGGCAAACAGAATCAAATAACACGTAAAAAAAATCATCCACCATGATCAAGTCTACTTCATCCCAGAGATGCAGGGATGGTCCAACATATGAAAATCTATCAATGTAATACACTATATAAATAAGCTTCAAAATATATAATCATCTCATAAATGCTGAAAAAGAAGTTGACAAAATCGTATATCCTTTCAGGATGAAGGTCTTGATGAGTTTAGAGATACAAGGAAAATATCTAGACATAATAAAAGAAATACAACAAAATGACAGCCTACATCAAATAAAATGGAGAGAAATTCAAAGCAATTCCACTAAAATAAAAATAAGACAAGGCTGTCCACCCTCTCCATATCTATTCAAAATAGTTCTTGAAATTTTAGCTAGGGCAATAAGACAACAAAAGAAAATCAAGGGGATACAAATTGGAATAAAAATATCAAATTTTTACTATTTACAGATGATATGTTAGTATACATAAGTACCCCCAAGAATTAAACCAGGGAACTTCTACAGCTGATAAATACCTTCATTAACATGGCAGGACACAAGATCAACTAAAATAAAATCAGTATCCCTTCTATATACAAATAATAAATAAACTGTGAAAGAAATCAGACAAACATCACCATTCACAATAGTCATAAATAACATAAAACATCTTGGTATAGCATTAACTAAAGAAATGAAAGAAATGTTTGAGGAGAACTTTAAATCTTTGAAGAAATTGAAGAAGATATAAGAAAATGAAACAATCTCCCATGATCTTAGATAGATAGGATCAACATAATTAAAATGGCAATCCTACCAAAAGCAATCTACAGATTCAATACAATCCCCATCAAAATCCCAACACAATTCTTCACAGACTTTGAAAGAACAACACTCAACTTCATATGGAAAAACAAAAACCTAGGATAGCCAAATAATCCTGTATAATAAAAGAACTTCCAGAGGCATTACCATCACTTACATTAATCTCTATTATAGAGCTACAGTAATGAAAATGTCATAAAAACAAACAGGTGGATCAACTGAATTGAATCAAAGATGTGGTTATTAATCCACACACACTTATGAAAACCTGATTTTTGAAAAAGAAGCCAAAATTATACAATGGAATAAAAAAAGTATCTTCAACAAATGGTACTGGCATAACTGGATGTCAGCATGTAGAAGAATGCAAATAGATCCATACTTTCCTGATGCACAAAACTCAAGTCCAAATGGGTTAAAGACCTCAATATAAATACAACCACACTGAACCAAATAGAAGAGAATGTGGGAAATAATTTTCAATACATGAGCACACAAGACCACTTCCTAAATATTACACCAGTAGCATAGACACTGAGAACAACAATAAATAAATGGAACCTCCTGAAACTGAGAAGATTTTGCAAAGCAGAGGACATAGTCAATAAGAAAAAATGGCAGTGTACTGAATGGGAAAAGATCTTCACCAACACATCAAACAAAAAATTGATCCCCAAAATATATAAAAACTCAAGAATTTAGAGATCAAAATATCAAATAATACAATAAAAATGGGCTACAAATCTAAGCAGAGAATTCTCAACAGAAGAATTTCAAATGGCTGAAAGACACTTGAGATGTTCAACATCTTTAACCATCAGGAAAATGGAAATCAAAATAACTCTGAGATACCATCTTACATCTGTCAGAAGAGCTAAGTTCAAAAAAACCAACAATAACTTATGTTGTAGAGGATCCGGAGAAAGGAGAACACTCTCCATTGCTGTTGGAAATACAAACATGTAAAATTATTCACTATGGCAGTTTCCTAGAAAATTGGGAATCAACCTACCCCAAGACTCAGCAATACCACCTTTAGGCATATACCCAAAGGTTGCTCAGTCATACTACAAGAACATTTGTTCAATATGGTTATAGCAGCATTATTTGTAATGGACAAAACCTAGAAACAACCTAGATGCCCCTCAACCAAAGAATGGACAAAGAAAATGTGGTACAGTTACACAATGGAGCACTACTCAGAGGTAGAAAAAAATGACATCTTGTAATTTGCATGCAAATGGATGGAAGTAGAAAAAAATCACCCTGAGTGAGGTAACCCAGAACCATAAAGATGAGCATAATATGTATCCAATCACAGGTGAATGCTTGCTGTAAAGCAAAGGATAAGGAGCCTATAGTCCATGACCCCAGAGAGGCTAAGTAACAATGAAAACTCTCAGAGAAACACACATAGATTCCTCCCACCCCAGGGCAGGGGAAACAGACAAGATCTCCTGAGAAAATTGGGAGCATAGGGGTGGGGAGAAAAGGAAAGGGGGAAGGAAAGGAGGTGGGAAGAAAGGGATAGGCAATGATAATAAGAGGGAACTGGGTAGTCGAGATAAGGGAAAGACAAAGACAGAGAAAAGGACCGCAATAACAGAGGAGCATCTTGGTCCTGCCTTAAAGCTATGTGTAAGGTTTTATGTTTTTGTTTGGTTGTTTTATTTTTGAGACACTGTCTCTTGTACTTCAGGCTGGTATTGGATTTTATATGTGTACAAGGCTGTACTTGATGTTTTTGCCTTACCATTGAAGGATGGATTGAAGGCAAGAACCACCTTCTTAAGAAAAATCTGAAAAGGAAGAAAAAAAATACAACTTTCCCACCTAACTTAATGTTATTCTCGAGACAGAAAAAAAAATGTACTAAATAAGCACATAAAAACTGCAATGGAAACCTACTGGTATTAGTTGCAACACACTAAAACTACTCTTTGACGGTGGTAAAAGATTGTTAAATTCTGAAATCATTTTTTTTATACCGTTAGAAACAAATAAAAGGACTAAAGCACAAATACTTCCCTTCGTGAAATACTGAGGCTGGCTCATGACAAAAAGATGCTTTCCATGTAGGATACACAAATATTCTGAATATAATTCATTTGTGTGCTAAAAGTTTTTTTATGTGCTTGTAACCTTTAGTGAAAAGTACATCTTTCTGCATTTTAGGCTTACACTCCAATTTTCTGACTTTTTCATATGAACTGAAAATACCTTTCAAAATGTGACTTTACAGAGGAGCCAGAGAAGATCAGAGAAGTGTTTATGTGGTAGGTTGTAGGCACCACCTCCCATGCATGCATCGCATAAGTTTCACCGGAAATCTCAAGTCAAATCATAAAACTGTTCTTTAATATTCATCTAATAAAGTCTTAATTATTCTTGACATATTTCTGAAATGTCATTTTTTAGGGAAGTGTTCACCTACCCCCACAGACAGAAATAATAAGATCTGCTTATTATATAAGCCCATCAATCTCCACCTCTTCTACCTCTCTTCAAAAATTGGGTCATCATTTTCTTACATAATACTTTCAGTAGAAGTCTTTTAAATTTTGTTCCATGTTTTGAGTTCTCCCCCATTTTCTCATTAATTTTGTGTGTTCTCATGTTGATCTAAACTCCATTGATGGGTTCATGTTGTTAGGATCCTAGAAGCTCATCATTCTTGGTGGGTTTTTTTCTGGAGTAGAATGTTCCTTTAACTATTGACAATGTGTCTTATCTTGCTCTTTTGTGGTGGCCATATATATATTTCCCTCTGTTGCTAAACTTTATGCTGCATTCTTTTCTCTTAAAAGATGTCTAAAATGTACTTCTAAATTTCAGTTTTTATTTTGTGAGTGACAGTAAGTGTACACACATTTATATGTGTTTTGTTGAATTTTGATTGGCCTCTCTTTAAACATGACACTGGTCAAGAGTTTTACTTGTTTCCTCTTCTTCATTCCCATTCTCTCTTTCATGGTTACTAAAGACAAAATGTATTAATTGAAAAAATGAACTCTTTGCCCTGAATTACAGTAAAGAACATTTTGGTAAGGTCTTTACGGAGAACAAGGATTCAAGTACTTCAGAATATGCTAACAATTGCATTGGACATTGTGTTTTGTCACAGAAATAGAAGCCCTAAATAAGATAAAAGCTATGAAAATGTAAAACAAAAATAAATAAATAAATAAATAAATAAATAAATAAATAAATAATGTAGTGTGAAGCGGCGGGGCTGCGTCCCGCCACCCGGCCGCCGGCTAACTTTATATTTCGAAATATAAAGCTAACACCCGAAATAATTACACGGAAACTGTATTCTTTTAAAACACTGCCTGGCCCATAGTTTCAGCCTCTTATTGGTTAATTCTCACGTCTTCCTTTAACCCATATTTAGTAATCTGGGTAGCACCACGAGGTGTGGCTTACCAGGAGAGATCTTAACCTGCGTCCATCTCGGAGAGGAGCAGCATGGAGACTCACTATGGCGACTGCCTCAAGCGTTTCCCCAACTCTACTTCCTTGTTCCCACAATTCTGTTCTGTCTACTCCACCTACCTAATTTTCTGTCTCTTAAAGGGCCAAGGCAGTTTTCTTTATTGATTAACCAATGAAAGAAACATAGACAGATAACTCTCCTCCATCAAAATAGGAGATGTCTATCATTCATCTAGGGGATAGAAAGGCTTATTTGACTTATACATCTATATCATTGTTCATCACTGAAGGACGTCAGGGCAGAAACTAAAACAAGGCAGAAACCTAGAGATAGAAGCTGATGCAAAGGCCACAGAGGGTACTCATCAATGGTTTTGCTCAGCCTGCTTTCTAAAAGAACCTATGACCACCAGCCCAGGGATAATGCCACTCAACACAAATTGGGGCTTTCCCCATAAATCACTAAGAAAGTGTCCTAGGCCTGGGTCTTTTGAAGGCATTTTCTCAATTGAGATTCTTCTCCTTTTGAATAACTCTAGCTTGTGTCACGGTGACATAAAACTAGCCATGGCACTGAAATCTTTGTCCTTCATATTTGATCATCACTTTATCTTTTTATTACCACTACTTGAACCATACAAGTTCTCCTCTTTCCATCCATTACATTTTATTTATTTTATTTCTGATGACTGGCTGTGCATTTATGATTTATATTCCATAGTGGTATTCTTTCCTTAAGGTCCATAGTATGTACAAAATTTATATGTGGCATCAGACACTCATAATTTCATAATTATGTATCCAAAAGATTCAAAATGCAGTCTTTCCAATGAGTTGCTTGTACCAGTAAACACTTGAAGTTTATGTATTGTGGAATACAGAACTCAAACATTATGCATAACAGCACCCATTTGCTACAATGAAACTGTAGGTCACAAGACAATTTTGGTAAAATATCTCATATTTCATGAACTGTGTCAATTACAAATTTTATTTTTTATTTATTTTTATTTTTTGGTTTTTTGAGACAGGGTTTCTCTGTAGCTTTAGAGCCTGTCCTGGAGCTAACTCTTGTAGACCAGGCTGGTCTCGAACTCACAGAGATCTGCCTTCCTCTGCCTCCCGAGTGCTGGGATTAAAGGCATGCGCCACCACCGCCCGGCTTCAATTACAAATTTTAATACCAAAAGCAAAAATACTCATCTATTTTCCTAAAGCAGCACCATGCTATTAGCAACTGTCCATTGCAAGCCATTGTCCACATAAAACTCATTATCACTTTCTAATGTTTTGATTAAATTTTATGTCATATGAGGTGATCTCTTGTCTTTTGCTTCTAGGTCCAGATGTCACAAACATATTTTATCAGATTTTTAAAATTTTTGTTCTTCCTGGTGATGGTAGTAGGGTTTTTGAAGGTTACATCCCTGGGGCATGATTACCCTTTCTCACATAGAGACACAACAGGGGATAAATAATTATTCTTTCCACGGTTAGTTTTCTTTTCTCCATCTTCTATGATGTACCAGTTAGTTCACTAAGCTTTTATAGACTGAAAGTGAAATCGCATCAGCGTTCCCTTCTTAACATTTTATATTCTCAGCTGTTTTGTCATAATAAGATCGGAATACATAGATTGCAATAATTTGAGTTAAAGTGCCTTGTTATAAAACAGTATTTTAGAGAAAAAACTTGAAATTTCAAAGATTTTAAATGTTTTAAAGAGTATGAAAAGTTTTAAAATGCTGAAGTTGAAGTGTTTTGTATTGGAATATTAATATTCACAAAGTATTCTAGGATAATGAGGAATGGGAGGGTTGTGTTTTAACCTTGTGAGGCATATCTGTCATAGTGACATGGGTTCAATTTTATTGGCTACTTTTATATCAATTTCAGACAATCTAGAATTGTTTTGGAAAAGGAGACTCAGTTGAGAAAAATGGCACCTCCAGATTTGCCTGTTTGCATGCCTTTGGTTCACTTTTTGATTGATAATTATGTGGGATGGCCTAGCTCACTCACTCTGGGCAATGCAACCCTTTGGCTAATGATTCTGAGCAATGTAAGAAAACAGGGTAAGCAAGCCCTGAAGAGAAAGTACATGTTTCCATGGTCTCTATATCAAATCTTGACCCCAGATCCCTGCCTTGAGGTCTGGTCATGACTTCCCTCAATGATGAAGACTATAAGCTGCAAGATGAATAAATCATTTCCCTATCTATGCAAAACAAAGTACATATGTGACCCAATTTAGCCAGATACACTTTTCAGTATTTTAGAACCTGGAAGGGGTAGAAAGATAGCCCTGTGATTATCTGATTTATTTAGAACCTTTCTAGTTAGGCAGTAATCTTTATAATTTATGCTGTTCTACATTTATTTTTCACTTGTAATATAAGGTTCACATCTTTGTACATTTAAATTTGAAATAGCAGCTGCTGTGTTTCTTCAATAAATCGACAAAGAATCTGAATAAAGAAGAGAAAGAGGGGAAGGACAATCTACAGTTATAAGCCAGAGAAAGTCAAACCGAACATTATAAAATAACAGAAAAAATTTTGAGCAGTTTACATTTTGGGGCACAAGGGTAATTATATGAAACAAAGATAAGAACCCCATTTTCATACTTGCTTTAACCCATTAATACAATGTTTATCATTTAACTGGATTAATGTAATTAATATAAAGACATTGTAAATTAGATCTCAAGGCACAGCGTGGAGGCTATAATATTGCTGGGCACAGCAAGCAGGATATTAACATCTATTGGTCAGAAATAGCAACAGGGAAAATAATAGAGCTTGGAGGCTGCCCTGTAGAAAAGGATGAGATGTGGGGCTAAGAGTTAATTGGCTTCACACACTACACTATTATTTCTTTATGTTCTTGTTTGTGAATTGTTTAATAGGCTTGTACAAATATTAAAACTGTACAAGGTAACTTCATACTATCCCCAACAGAGGCTGTGTATTCAGGGCTGGGCTTTCACGAGCGCACATGCCTATTTAAGATAAAACTTCTAAGCATTATAAAAAAATAGCAAATCCTATTAGCTAGGATTCATAGGATTCATGCACCTCTGCCACATCAGTTTCATATCACACAAAACCCAAGTGACAAAAGAAAGGAGCTCACCTTTAAATCAAAATTTTATGAGAACTTGTTTTTGTGTTCATGTTTAGAGATTCGAATCTGTATTTCTAATGACTGCTTGGAAAACACAGACAAGAGTCTTATTTTCATTATTTCTTAAGGTTCTAATGAGGCAATAAGGACTAGTTAGTTTATACTTTGAGTTGATTTGGATTTATTCCCTTTAGTTTCTGCTGAGAAGTACACACAAACATATGAGTTCTTCAATTACATATAATGGTTTCATTTCATTATTGTTCATGCTTAGCAGACATGCTCAGCAGGGCTGCCCTTTATTTGCCTACTGTGATTTAATTTAGTTGCTGCCTGCTGCCAGAATACAATAGTCATGATATTGTGCTTGCATGGCATCACTGTCATCCTAAACATTTTACTAGTGCACAGACTAGGACTTCAGGAGTGCCAGCATTAATATAGGATTTTTTTAAAATCCTGATGCTGAAGTAATTTACTACTTTGTGTGTGTGGGGTGTGTGTGAATGCATGCTGTGAAGGCCAGAATATGGCATCATCATGTCTCCCTTAATTGCTTTTCTATCTCAATCTTTTGAGACAAGGTCTCTCACTGAACCTAGAAATCACCGTTCCAGCTAGATGGGCTAGCCTGGGACCTGTGGATCGGCCTATCTCTCTGTGCCTTGTTAGTGTTAAAGATATATACCAACACACTAGTTGTTTACAAGGATTGAGGGCATCTGTCTTGGGTTCACTGAGCTGTGTAGCAACTACTTTACCAATGGAGCTGACTCCTCAGCCCTCCAAGGAGCATTTTAATGATTATGATTTCTCAACAAGAACACAAGTGAACATATCTGGGAGCACAAAAGATTATGTCTGCTCTTTAAAATTGTAGGCAAAAAATCTATCATATCTGCTGTTAGAAATGCATAATGTTATTCACAGTTATTGCTACTGGTTTTTAGTGTTTTCATAGATTAAGGAAAATTCTTTTTTATTAAGATTTTTTTAATACAATCTTCTCTCATTTTACATAGCTATCCCCATTCCCATTCCCACTCCCTCCCCTCCTCCTGCTTCCTCAACCTTCACTCCACCCCATATCCCCATTCAATCTTCAGAAAGAATAAGGCTTCCCATGAAGAGCTGATACTTCAGTTTGTAGCAAGACCAAGACCCTCTGCTCTATATCTAGGCTGAGCAAGGTAGCCTTCCAAAAGAATGTGCTCTTAGATATCAGTTCAAGCACTGGGGATAAATCCTGGTCGCTCTGTCAGTGGTTCCACAGACTGTCTAGCCTCACAACTGTCTCCCACATACAGTGAACCTAATTGGGTCCTATGCAGGTTAGCCTGCTATCAGTCCAGAGTTAGTTGCCTCTCACTAGCTCAGGTCAGCTGTTTCTGTGGGTATCACAATCATGGTCTTGATTCATATTATCGCTCCTCCCTCTTTTAGGCTGGTCTTAGAAAGTTTGGCCCAATGCTTCACTGTAGATCTCTGTATTTGCTTCAATCAGTTGCTGGTTGAAGGTTCTATGATGACAATTAAGGCAGTCACCAGTCTGATTACAGGGGAAGGCTAATTTAACTGTCCTTTCCACTGTAGCTTAGTGTCTCAGGTGGTCATTCTTGAGGATTTCTGGGATATTCCCTAGTGTTATGTTTCTCAATAGTCCTCTAATGGCTTCTTCAATCAAGATATCTCTTTTCTTTCTCTCCCTCACTGTCCTTTCCACTTCTTGAGCATCCCATTCCCTCATGTTCTTCCCTTTCTTCCCTTTCTCCCTTCCCATCCCCTTCCACACTCCCTTCTCCCCACCTACTAATTTTCTTAGGAGGTCTTGATTGTTTCCCCTTCCCAGGGGAATTCATGTATATCTCTCTTAGGGTTCTCCTTGTTACCTAACTTCTCTGGGATCATGGACTATAGATTGGTTATTCTTTGCTTTACATCTAATATTCCCTTATGAGTGAGAACATACCATGTTTGTCTATCTGGGTCTGAGTTACCTCACTCAGGATGTTTTTTTGTAGTTTCATCTATTTGCATGCAAATTTCAAGATGTCAGAGCTTTCCTTTTCTCCACTAAGTACTATTCCATTGCATAATTGTACCACATTTTTTTTTATAAATTCTTCAGTTGAGGGGCATCTAGGCTGTGTCTAGATTCTGGCTTTTACAAATAAGGCTGCTATGAACATATTTGAATGAATGTCCTATAGTATTGGGTTCCAATCCAAGAGTGGTATTGCTAAGTCTTAGGGTAGGTTGATTCCCAATTTTTTGAGAAACTACCATAGTGATTTTCAAAGTGTCTGTACAAGTTTGCACTAGCACCAGCAATGGAGAAGTGTTCCCTGTATTCTGCAATCTCTCCAGCATAAGCTGTCATTGGTGTTTTTGATCTTAGCCATTCTGATGGGTGTAAGATGTCATCTCAGAGATATTTTGATTTGCATTTCCCTGATGACTAAGGATGTTGAGCAATTGATTAAATGTCTTTTGGCCATTTGCAATTCTTCTATTGAGAATTCTCTGTTTAGATCTGTACCGCATTTTTTGATTGGATTATTTGGTAATTTCTTTAATATAGTAAAATGGCAATCTTTCCAAAGCAATCTACAGATTCAATGGAATCACTAGCAAAATCCCAGTACAGTTCTTCACATACCTCAAAATAACACTCATTTTCATGTGAAAAAAAAAACAGAATAGTAAAAACTATCCTCCAAAATAAACAATTTCTGGATGCATGACCATCTTTGATGTCAAGCTCTATTATAGAGCTACAGTAATGACAACAGCATGGTACTGGCATAAAAAAGACAGGTGGATCAATGAATCGAGTTGAAGACCCTGATATTGATCCAAATACCTATGAACACCTGATTTTGTCAAAAAGCCAAAATTATAATGGAATAAAGAAAGCATCTTCTATAGTGTTGGCATAACTGGATGTCAACATGAAAAAGAATGCAAATAGATCCATATCTCTTCCCATGCTCAAAACTTATATCCTAATGGATCAAACACCTCAACATAAGTCCAACTACATGGAACCTCACTGAAGAGATAGTGGGAAGTAGCCTTGAACATATGGACACAGGAGACTACATTCAAAATATAACACCAGTAGCACAGACACTAAGAGCAAGAATTAATAAATGGGATTTTCTGAATTTGAGAAGCTTCTCTAAGGCAAAGGACACAGTCAATAAAACAAAATGACAATTTACTGAATAGGAAGAGATCTTCAATAACCCAACATCAGACAGAGGACTGATCTCCAAAATATAAAAAGAACTCAAGAAACTAGACTTCAAAGTACCTAAGAATCCAATCAAAAATTCTTAAATTGTCATCCTCATTTAATCTACACTATTGTTATGAAGGAAGCATTAATTCATATTTGTAGATTAGAATTTTAATAAACAGAAATAGTCATTTCCTGGTAAGTTTTAACTATCTACTTGACACAGCCTTGAATCACTTTGGAAGGAAGTCTTTATGGGAATTGTCTAGATCAGACTGAACAGGGTATATACACGGGGGACTGTCTGGATGGAAATTTATGGTGAAAGATACAACCCACTGTGGGCAACAGTTTTCTCTATGCAGAGGGTTCTGAACAGCATGGCAGGGGAAAGATAGCTGAGAGCAAGATCTTTATTCTCTTTAATTCTCTTTTGGCTCTGGGTAGGTAATGAAAAAGAATGGGGGTAGGAAGTGTGAATAAATATGAGAAAAGTGCAATATTTTATATGCATGTCAAGCTCATAATGAAAACAATGCTTTTATACTCTAAAATTAATTAAAAACAGCACATGTTTGATGTAATTTTCTACAGTTGGACATGTTATCATATAGTCATTTAGTTATTACTGGCTTTGTGACAGTTATGTACCATTTTTTGATTAGTACCATATACTAATTAAAATGAATTTATTAATGTTTCCAAACAAGTTTAAATGTCAACTTTCTCTACAGTGACTCTATCCTAAATATATTCAAATGTGTGCTTAATGATCAAGTGTTTAACTACTAGTCCTGAATATATTCCACATCCATTTTGTTTAAATGTGTGTGATTTATGCCTGTGTGTGACTTTTAAGTGTATCCATGTGTGTTCATAGGGGTGCAGACACACTTGTAAGCCAGAAGTTGATGTTAAGTATCTGATTCTATCACTACCTTATAACTGTTCACAAAGTCCCCTGATTAGGAAGATTAGCCATTAGCACAAGCAAATGTTCCTCCTACTTCAGCCTCCAGGCATGTATGCAAATGCATAATAAATAAAAGAAATATAATTAAAAATATTTAGGATCCTGGTCTAAATATTTTCACTATACAAATAAGTGATTAATTCTTACATAAAACAATGTTATAATCACTTCTTTGACCAATGAAGTCTCTAATAAACTATGGATTAATAACCACATGGAATATTACTCATGCTTGAATAACAAAAATTAAAATAATAAGAAACTGTCTTCCAAACTCACAAAATACTTTCAGTGCAAATTTTATCAACCCCATGGTATGTTCCACAAATTTGATTCCAAATTTTCTAATATATAAATTCATTAAAAAGAAATACACATAATTTTACGTCTTGTACACCTGTGCAGGATAGTGCTCTATAAAGCAAATGAAGTATGATTAATCTCAATTTAAATTTATGACCCAAAACCAGATGTGTTTTGCAGACTCTGTTACACTTTGGAGACAGAACACTATTATATAGATTAAAATGATGAAATATTGTAGATTTTTTTTTTTAGATTTGATGCAGCAAGGACTAAACAAAGGAAATAAACATTTCACTGAGGAGCCATCTCTCATGTATTCTAAGCATAACATTGCTGTGGAATGTCTGTCTGTATATGTGTCGCTTTTATTGGTTGATGAATAAGGTTGTTTCAAACAGTGGCTTAGCAGGGTAAAGCTGTGTTAAATCTAAACAGAGATAGGGAGAGAGAGCACAGGCATAGTAGAAGAGATATCATGATGTTGCCTAGAGAGTAATGTACCACACCAGTAAGCTGCAGCTTTGTGGCAATATACACATTAATAAAAATGGTTTTATTTAGTAGTTAAAGCTAGCCAGTAAGAAGTCTAAGACATTGGACAAACAGTTTAAAATTAATACAGTTTCTGTGTGATTATTTGGATCTGGATGCTGGGAAACAAAAGTGCAGTCATAGAATGATATTGAATAATTGAGCATGTAATACTGATGCCTTGGCAAAATATAATTTCTGAATATTTTTTTTCTTTTTTCTTTTTTTGGTTTTTCGAGACAGGGTTTCTCTGCAGCTTTTTTAGAGCCTGGCCTGGAACTAGCTCTTGTAGACCAGGCTGGCCTCGAACTCACAGAGATCCGCCTGCCTCTGCCTAATTTCTGAATATTTTACCTTAGGATTATAGAACAATTCTATGATACAAAGTTATTAACATGACCAATCAAACAACATAAGATGTGAATCAATTCAACTGTTAGCATGTGAATATTATCATTTAAAAATGATTTTGTTCAAAATGACTCAAAAATCTTAAATCAATCAATGTTAATTGATCCAAAATTATATACATTAAACAGAGGTTCAAACTCACATTTTAAATGATTGAAAACCATTGACAAAATAATGCAGTCTTCTTTATATATTGCTCTCAATGAATTTTAATAGAGGGCTTATTTTTCCACTAAAACAAACCCAAACGACTCTAAGCTTTTAAACAAAGTCCTATTGTGACACACCATGCCTCTATTGTGAAATACAGATCAGACCAATCTATTGTTTCAGAATATTACTAAGAAATGCCCAAAGTAAGAGTAGAAAAAACATAACACTTATGTAAACATAAACTTATACTCCAGGCATTAGGAAGTCTAATCTACAGAATATGTGTTTTAAGTACATCATTATATTTAAAGAAAGAGAAAACAAACATTGGCATCTAGTCGTTCAAACACTTAACTTCTTTAATTTAGAAACAGTTATAAACGTGATATAATGGACAGCTATAGTGATTGATGAGAACAAAAGCTCCAGATGGAATTTCTCCATCATGTGTTTTGCAGTGAGATGTTGATAATTATGGAACAAATCTGGTTGTGACTGATATGTCGAGGTGGAAGACACTGCACAGATGAATGGAACTAACTGATGAGAATGAGGGGAAGCCTTGAGGACTGAAAAAAGAGAGAAATGATGGCAAAACCCATGGTTGAGCATGTGACTGTTGTCTCAAACAGAGGAGTGGATTTTGTTTTCTGCCCTCCTTAGAAACTTGGTACACAGTTCATCTAGTTCCACCTCTAACTGTTCCCACAACTGTTCTCGCAATTTTCAGCATCTTGAGTGTAGGAATGGCTTCACATGACTCATCTCTATAATTTGTTAAATTAAATCTACTGAAACAGAACAGTATGACTTCATTTGTCCTCCACATAGAGTACTTGATCTGGAGGACACAACACTTCCAAAGTGTCACAGGGGCTAAACAGCCTTCATGAAGTCTCTATCTATACTTCTTGTAACAAATTCTAACCCCTAGACACCTACAAAACAGGGGAGCACAGCTACCAGATAAAATTGGCACTTCATGAAAGAAATAAATATGTTTATATCTAGGTTTCTAGTTGCAAATCGGTTAATTACAATCCTCTCCCTGGGAAAAAAAAAAAAAAAAAAAAAAAAAAAAAAAAAAAAAAAAAAAACAAGGAGAAAACAAGGAGAGCCACCAGAAGCTACTGTGGGGTGATAACTCATATTCGTCAGCTTCTCAGGAGATAAACTTAGGAGACAAGCCTATGGGAAATTCTTACCAGTGTTTAGATTGGCTTAACTGAGACAAGAGAAGCCTATTCTGTTGTTAGGCACTTATCCATGGGCTAGGAACCACAAAAAAACATGAAAAAAGGAATTAGAACTAAGCAATACCATTAATAGTTTTTTTTTTCCTTAAGCATTGATGCTACCCTGCTATTTCTGCTGAGATGGACTACACTTTCAGTGAGCCAAAATAAATTCTTCCTTAATTAGATTTCTAAGGTATTTCATAACAGAAAAAGAAAAGTACAGAATGCATTTTTTCCTATTTCTTTCACACACAAGTGTGTGTGTGTGTGTGTGTGTGTGTGTGTGTGTGTATGTGTGTGTGTGTCTATTATGTATCTGGGTCTATGTCTCTGTGTGTGTCTGTGTGTTTAAGGTTCTCTCTGTGTATGTGTGTCTTTCTGTGTCTGTGTTTGTGTATGTCTGTGTTTTATGTTTGTCTATGTGTCTGTTTTTGTAAGTTTGTGTCCATGTGTCTGTGACTATTTGTCTGAGTTTGTGTGTGTGTGTGTGTGTGTGTGTGTGTGTGTATCTGTGCCTCTGTGGGTCTGTGTGTATTGGTGCCTCTGTGGGTATGCATGTGCACCTGTGTGTGCGCGCCTGTGTCTTTCTGTGGGTCTGTATGTATGTCTGTATGTGTGCACCTATGTGTCTCTGAGTCTCTCTGTGTGTGTCTGTGTCTCTGTGCATCTATGTCTGTGTCTCTGGGTCTGTATGTGTCTATGTGTGTGTATCTGTATTTATATATGTGTCTGTGTCTTTGTGGGTCTGTGTGTATGTGTCTTTGTGTCACTCTTTGTGTATTATATACTTCTGAGTAAAGATAACAGGTACAAATACAGTTCATTAGTTCAATCAGTTTCTATAAACCACTTTAAGTACTGCTGAAAATTCCTATTTCTCTTTTACGCTAATCAATCTATTTCATAGACAAAACAGGGTTAAGAGAAAAGTGCATATTTGCCCTAAAAACCTGCTGTGAATTTATTCAAAGCATTACAAAATTATTTTAAATCTGGTTTCTTCTACTACTCTATGTTCACTCATGAATTTCTCCTTAATTTTTCACAGTAAACACAGAATAAAAAGTCTAGGCCTTATTCGAGAAGATTTATGTCCTCATTAAAGCTATTCTTCAGTTGATTTCAGTTGTGTGTCAACTTATGATTAACCACACTAATGAAGAGAAGCAGTATCACAGAGAACTCGACATGGAGAAACGCAAAGCTATTTATTTTTGCATCCACGTATTTTATTTCATTTTTAAAGCAGAGTTACAATCATCAAAATGGTTTACTTAAGCACACAAAACCATTATAGATTCCCAACCTTCTAATTATTTATTTTAGTAGATTAAAAAGAAGCAAACTGGAAATGTTGTGATAAATTCAAAGAATCTTAAATGAGATTTTTTAAGTTGTTACAATGAAAACTGTGAAACCTGAGATATGTATGAACAAGAAAATACTTGGCAAGAATATACATGTATTTGTGCATGTTTACCTATAAACCAACATAGATTTTCTTTGCATATTTTTCCATATTTTGTGCATGCACAAGGGAATGTTTTTGAAGCATTATTAAAAATGGAGGTAATATCTTATACTAAAAGTACTTAGTCTGGAAGACATAAATGACAACATATAAAAATGCAATAATATAATAACTTTCTCTTCACTATTTTAAGAAAATATGTAATTTAATTTACACTTAAAACATAAAGAAAATAAACCCATATGAATACATATATACTCATAAACAAAATATGCTAATATTTAAGTTTGCATAAAATGCCTTATAATTAATTTTGTGTTCAACAAATCAATTAGCTTTGAAATAAGATACCCTAAAAAAAACAGGCTATCTAAAAAAATTGGAAATATAATAAAAATTAGTACCACTTAATTCTGTATTTTTCAGATCTCATGGGGTTTCAAATATACTCTTACTTGTAGGGTGGTTCACAAATGGGATGATATATGCATATCAATGTGATATGCTTTATTATATATCATTTTTATGTGTGCTTATGGACCAATAATATATATCCTGTCAATCAAAATTTATGGTTTGATAGTATAAAAATACTGTAGGCCTATAACATAGCAAATGGTAACATGTTTATATCTAGTACAATAGCAATAAGTATACACAGATTCTGCAGTGGTGAGAAAAGGAATGTTGCTCAGTTTATAATACATGCACACACAGAACCAAAACTTACATTGCATACCACTGAACTGCATAATCTGAAATGTATATGCAAATGAAATTATATGTGCAAGAACTGAGTTCTCGTGTTTTCCTGAAACTATATGATTATCAATAGCACAGAGTAGTTAGGGCCCTGTACCAGAAGACCTCTCAAGCTGAAATCCTTGCTTGTTGTCTTTGAAGGACCACCACACAGGCAAGAATTTGACTTCCTCAGTTCATCAATAACCTCGTCTAAGTCTGAAGAACTATTGTTGGGCTAAGTAAACTAATACATATCAAATATAAAAACAATATTAGACAGTTTTCATAATTTTTAGTCATAAACTTAGCTCTATTCAATAAATATGACATTTATGATATATACTTAACAAGGTAAGATTAAATCATTCTTGCATTATATTTAGTTTTAGTAACTTTTCTTAAGATAACCAGTTTTATGCAAGCAAAGAGAAGTCATAATTCAATACACTCTCCACTCATATAAATGTCATCAAAGCAATTTTATTATATCAACATTTACCAAGATTGACAAGACTGATTGTTTACAGATAATTTCCAGTTGTCAAGGTTTATGATTCCATTATAAAAATTTGTTTTCCAAGAAAAAAACATGAATGCATTTCATTCTGTTTGACATAATGTTTTCATTACATTTTTTTGGGGAGCACATAGGAATGACTTATTGGGGAACCAAAAGAAAAATAAATTATTTAAATCCTAGTATGAGATTCAATAAATAAAAACAGGGGTAAATTTGGTAATATAATGTGAATGCAGATAGTATATAATATATTGTGTATAGTATAGAATATAATGGAAGCAGATAAAGAAGTACGAATTCTGAAGCATTAGTTGGGTGCAAATTCTTGCTTCATATGCCAGACTAAAATTTCCATTGGTTATTCACAGCCAGATCTTGAGAATATTTAATATAACTTACAAATGTTTCTAGATCTAAGTTGTTACTTTGATTATTAAATAGTCCCCTAACGATCCAATCACTAAAGTGTTGTCTTGTAAGGTGGAAGAGTTTTGAGGCAGCAGATCCTTAACAAGTAGAGTCTTGCAGGTTTGCAGCTCCTTGAGGGGCATGCCCTGGGAGAGGCCAGAGAACTCTGAGCTCTTTACTTTTCTCTTAGCTTCTTTGCTTGTGATCGAAATCGTTTCCTCCGCAATGTTCACCCTCTCCAGGTACACACAGCAAAGTGGAAGAGCTTTCTTGGACTAGAACCTCCAGAAACATGTCTCAAACTAGCTTTTGTTTTCTCTATAACTGATGTCTTTCATTATGCCCAGAGAACACTGATTAAATCCCAAACACGACTGCTTCACCAATTGTACTTTGTGTTAAGAACATCCTCTGAAGCTGAAGATGCTTGTTTTGAACCCTTTAGAAAGCATTCTGCACTGTGTCACAGAATCTAGTGAATAAGGCTCTGTTGATGTTGTATGATTACAATTATAATGACAGGAATGTTCTCATTTACATGAATATGCTTGCTGGTCAGTGTGGCTTTCCTTTGTTAGGTGAGCTAGCCAGGGCACAAGCTCTATCTAGCTACTGAGTTGGAGAATAGCATTTTGTGCCGAACATTTTCTTCAGGGTCTTGCTAAGGCCTCTGTTGAATGTAATCACCAAGAGTTTTCCATTTAAATGAAACATTTTAATCAGTTAAAGTGGAGAAGGTAATGATATTTCTTTGGAAAATTTTCACAAATAAATCTACTGCCAGATGGATACCCCTAGAAACTAGATGAAGTGACTTGTAGCAACCAATAAAAATAGACATGGTAAATAAAGTTAAAAATCTCAAATCAGCAATCTAAGCAATGTTTCTAAAAATAAATGGAATTCTGACATAATCATGTACCTAATTATCTCCTTCCTAACTTTATTATACTGAAATAAACATAGTTACTGCATAGATTTTCCTCTTGTGCATGTTTATGTGTTCAGCATTTTAAAATCTAACCAGGCAATGAATACTATTTCTAGAATATAGCAAGTATGAGAATTTATACATTTTTATTTAAAAATAATAGATTCTTACCTTGATCAAATGGTTTTCCTGGGCTCCAAGTGCGGAAATAATCATCCTAAGAGAGGAAAATAGCACGATTTAAGTGTATATGATCAATTAAAATAGATGGATTCATATAAAATCTAAAATAATATATGAAACATAGAAACAGCATACAAACCTCTACTTCCTGCAAATGGCAAGCAGCAAATTTAAAAAAGAAAAAAGAAAGGGAACAGAGAAAAAGAATAGTTACCAAAAAGGAATACAACTGTATACAAGTTAAAGAAAAGAATTTCAACACATGTGCTCAGTTTCACTAGAAGCCAAGGGTTACTGTAACAATTTAATTATTTTTGTTGGCACTTCTCTTAAATATTATAATGAGCTTCTTTCAATTGCAATTCAATGTGCAATATAACATGCAGATAATTACCCCTAAGCTAATAAGCTGTAAAGTATCTTACTAGATTCCAATTATAGGACTTCATTTCCCACTAGTACAATAGTAAATGGATCCATTAATATAACAGGGAAAATATCAAGTGATTCTACAATAGCCCATAGAGTATAAATAGACTTTATGCAAATCATTCAAACATTAACCGAATAACCAAGGAATACATCAAAATGCAATTGAGAGATTGAGAAAAGCACACCTAATTAAACCCCGGTTAATGTTTAAATATTTAATATGGAAAAACATATATACTTAATATGTAAATAGTAAAGTTAACCGAATGACATAAAACTGGAGCAATGTACACCAAAATCATTAGAAGGCATATACAAATTTACCTCATATTATGTTTTACTTTAAAACCTTGTAAAGTACTTCATCTGTACTGTCTTCATGATTAAATATGATTTTGCAGCTCAAATTATGCACTGTTGTTATAATGATAATATAAAAAACAAAAAAGCATGAAAAGTTGCAATAATTCTGGGTGGTGCACCCACACCATCTATTTAAGTGAAAAGTCACAAATCTCCAAGAGTGCTAAAAAGTCAAGCAGAAATTGTTGTTATTATGTTTTACCTCCTGTCCCAGGTACTCCTCCCATGTTCATAAGCTCATGACTTTTTTTTTCAATTTTATGACCCAAGTTTTAAACAAGTGTGACTTTGGGTTTGGTACTGTTTTTGAAGTATGGCAGTTTCAGCAGGGTTCCCAGTCAACAAGTCAAAACAGTGTCAACCTCTCATACCGGATGTACGATTAGTTCATATTTCATTGTTGGAAGGTGGATCTTGGTGACCCACACGATGTTAATAGCAATTATTTGGAGATCCACTGGACATCTGTGCTGTGATTCATGATTGTATTGACTGTATCATGGCCACATGATAGCACAGCTTTTTCCCTTCTATCTCTTATCTCCTATTCTCATCCTTTGCTGTTCTTTGAGCTTTGAGCAGGTGATACTAATACACTGTTGAGTGATGAGCACTACTCAACAATTACTTATTCTCAGTATTTTTTACAGTTCTGTGTCTCTGGGTTCCCTTCATGGTTAAGAGAAGTCTTTTTATTAAGAGAGAATCATTTGTTTATGGGTATAAAGAAGTATTTAGATATTTTACTTTTAATTATAAAAACAAGTATGGTTACCTACTCATTATAAAAATTAAATTTAATTTCCAAAGTTTTATTTTCTTATTATAACTGCTAACCACCATCTTTTTTGTTCCTATCCACCCACTTCAAATGAAAGAACAGAAAATCCCTAGAAGCCCTATCAGTCAGTCCTGTTTTGGGCCCAAATGAAGGTTACATTAAGGAACAAATGACAGCAGTCTGTACTAATAGGCTGTGTTCTAAATTATGTAGGATTAGATTAAGGGAGAATAATACCATGCCCCGCATAATTAAATCAACATTGATTGTTTAAACTCTTTTTAAAAAATCTCTTTTTAAAAGCAATTACTCCAAGATGGAATTCTTGGAAAGCCAATCTTTATAATTAAATTATTTTACTAAGTGTCTAAACTACTGGGAACATGCATATGGCTCAATGGTTAAGAAATATGTGTTGACCACAAAGTGAATAAGAGTTTGGTTCAAGCATCCACACAGGTACTTTTCAACCACTGTCAATCAAGTTCCACAACAACTGATACCCTCATCTGGATTCCTATGGCAGCTACTCTCTTGTGTGTATAAAACCGCAACACACAGACACACAGACACACACACACACACACACACACACACACAGAGAGAGAGAGAGAGAGAGAGAGAGAGAGAGAGAGAGAGACAGAGAGACAGAGAGAGAATTTATAATAAAACAAAATCATTTTTAAACTTCCAAATTCAAGATGAAGATCATAGCATGCATATTTTAATATCTCTTATCTTTAAAATGGTGTGTTCCTGCTTGAAGATATTGTTATATTTCATTCAAAGAATGAAGAGCAGTGAGACAGGTGTGCATTTACATATCCCCTATAGCATACCAGACATTAAATCTGAGCACACCTGCAACAATCTGAGTAAATATGAACTACAGGTCTGGTTTTAACACTTGGGAGGAGAATCTACTTAGAATAGTGATGGCCGGGTGGTGGTGGCGCACGTCTTTAATCCCAGCACTCAGCACTCGGGGGCAGAGGCAGGCGGATCTCTGAGTTCGAGGCGAGCCTGGTCTACAAGAGCTAGATCCAGGAGAGGCTCTAGAAACTACAGGGAAACCCTGTCTCGAAAAACCAAAAAAAAAAAAAAAAAAAAAAAAAAAAAAAAAAAAAAAAAAAGTGATGATCTAGAACTCAGAACCCAGGAGCCGAATTGGAAAAATAATACACAGCAATTTGAGAAGGACGTTTTGTGTGTATATATGGATATATAAGCATATCATCATCATCAACAACAACAACAAAACCACCAGCAGCAGAACATCAGGCTTGGAGACATTAGAACACTGACACTCCTTGGGAAAGCCTGCCTCCCTTTGTTATTCACTTAGATATCTCATGATAGCTAACAAAACCATTCAGTTTACTCCAGTTCTAAGAAGCAATGATGGAACCCTTCAATGTTAAAAGTCCGTTTTCAGAGAGATGTAATGTTAAGATTTAACCTCAGTCAAATGTAATTAACCACTCCGCAGACTACAATGACCAGGCTTAGTCAATTTGGACCGATAATTACATAAAACCTGTCATTAGAACTCTTTGGGAAACCCAGTGCAACACGCATGCATGACTTCTGCCTGAGAGAACTAAGAAGCACACTTTATGGGCTACTTTTACTGATCAGCTCCATGTCCTCACGTCACTGGATGTTTACTTTCTTCACATTTACTTGTTTGTTTGTTTTTTTTGTCAATGTTTTGTTTGGATAAACCATGGGAGTTTTGCCAAGATGAACATTAAAAGTATTTTTTTTTTAAACACAGGTGCTCACTCAACCACAATTTATTTTCCTTCCATGGACTTTATGTCGATATTGGTTTTTCCACATCTTCAATTTAGATTAGAAAAAAGCTCATCGGGGATTTAGTAAAGACCTAGAAGACACGTTCCCAATTGGATAAACTCGGGTCTAGGAAAACACAGTCAAATCTGAGTTAATTAAAAACAAGATGATTCTTGAATCGTCAGCAAAATCTCACATTAATGAATTATACATACTACAAGCATTTAATACAGTTAATCTGAGACCTTTGTTAATTTCTTGTGCTAAGGAAATCATTACTGGTTTTACATGAAGGGTGTACATATGAAAATGTGCTAAATATGGCATTATTTGGAATGGATTTTTCCTTCTGTTATAATGCCTGGGTTCCGCTCTATTTTGTGAATTGTGTGTGTGTTCAACAAAACATTGACATTCATGCTATTTCAGTTCAGATAATTCTTTCTTGTGTAGAGAACAATGGGCTGGTCTGTGCTTTGTAGGCTATTTGCAGCTCCCTAGGCCTCTGTAAAAAAAATCAGAAGGCAATCTCCCTCAAGGTTTGACAAACAGAAATACCACCAGATGTTGGCAAACATCTTCTGGGAGAAATATCATTCATTTCAAGAATACTTATGGAGTATTACTGGTATACATGAAAAGGATATTGAAGCAAAATATATAATAGAGAAGTGCTATCAGTAATGGTATTCTTAATAAATATTTTATATTATTAAGATATTTTACACAGTTAAGATTTTGAAAGCATATTGTGGTAGACATACAATTTTGTATGAATTTTTCATCATTTAGGTTTGCCTGTATCTAAGCTGTGCTTTTACACTGTTTATAACTTCTTTTTAAAAAATATTTATTTATTTATTATGTATACAATATTCTGTGTGTATGCCTGAAGGCCAGAAGAGGGCACCAGATCTCATTACATATGGTTGTGAGCCACCATGTGGTTGCTGGGAATTGAACTCAGGACGTTTGGAAGAGCAGGCACTGCTCTTAACCGCTGAGCCAACTCTCCAGCCCTGTTTATAACTTCTTGATATAATAAATATGCTAATTAATGTCTGAGAATTTTTCTATTTTCTTATAAATACACTAGTAAGTTTTGGAAGGGAGGCAACAACACCAGTCATAATAATAAAAATAGTTTGCCTTTATAACTGATTATAACATGGCATTATGAAGATTAAGTATGTCACAGGGAGAAGTTTGTGTGTGAACATCAGCTGTTTTATTTGTGCCCACACTGCTTCATTTATATTGAAAATGCAAACCCACTCAAAAGCTCAATATAATTTGTAACAGACACAAAAAATGAACATAGAAATCTGCACAGAAACACAAAATACCTAGATTATCCAACCAACCCTCCAAAAATGAATGATGCTTGACTACAAGACAGCTCAAATAAAAATAGCATTTAAGTAGCATAAAAACTGACACACAGACTAATGTAACAAAATGAATGACTCAGATACATAGACTTGTAACTTCATCCACCTGACTTTTGACGAAGAGGATAAAAATAAATTCTTGAGGAAAAATGGAGCCCTCAGAAATGGTACAAAGAAAACTGTAAAATCTATATTTAGATGAATGAAATTATACTCTTATCTATCCCCTGGGACAAAAGTAAACACCAAATAGATAAAAGACCTCAACATAAAAATGAAACTATATTTGTAGCCAATTAAGCTGACCAAGTTCTCTTCCCCACAGGGAACCGGTGTAGAATGATTGTAAACATCAGCCTTTTTGGTAGTGTGTGCAGGTGGTTGCCTAGCTGTTCTAAGGGACCTTGAAAACAATTTTTTGGCCATTATTCAAGTCTCTGATTGCAATGCTGTGCCAAATTTAGAGTCCAGTTAAGAATACATGGTGCTTTTGGGAAACCCCAGGGCTCAGTGTCGAGGGTTTACATGGTCCAGGTCACCATGCCCATCCGCACCAAGCTGTAGAAAACGACATGTGACTGAGGCTTTGTGTAGAGTCAAGTTCAAGTTCCCAGACCTTCAGAATATCCACATCTCAAAGAAGTGGGGCTTCACCAATTCAAATGTAGATAAATTTAAAGACATGATCTCTGAGAAGCAGCTTGTTCCTGATGGCTGTGAGGTCAAAATATCCCCATTTGTTCTCCCCTGGACGAGTGGTGAAGCCTGTGTTCCTGAAAACTTCCCCAGTGCTCTCCCCTACACTACTAAATGATATTCAGTATTGAATCTCACAACCAATTTGAGAAAAAAAAAGGAAGAAAGGATGAAATGCTAGTGGCAAAATTAAGGAACATGCTATATGTATAGGTAATGACTCTAAAATTGATCCTGTGGCTCAGGAAATAATGTCAATGAGTGACACATTGCTTTTAGAAAAATTGAAAGCCTTCTTACAGCAAAGGAGTGATAAAGCAACAGAGTGAAGAACAGATATCTTGCAAATAGGGGAGATTCTTTGTCAGAAACACACCTGACAAGGAATTGAATAGTCAAAGAACTAGTTGTAAGTATCAAGAAAACAATCAACACACGAAAGATTAGGCAAACATAAGATCTCCTGGTTTTGGAAGTGTTATCAGACTTTTTGTTTTTATAATTGATGAAAGTGAAGGTCCTGGGATGTAGGAGTAGATAAACTTCACAGATGATTATACCAAGTACGTTATACCTTTGGTTTTTATCTTGTAATTCTTAACAAAAAATGAGATTCATCCTCTCACTTTAAGTAAAATTGGGTTTCATGAATTGCTTAAAATAAAACATGAAGGAATATACTCAAGAGTTCTAATCCTATATTATGAAATAAGTCCATCTTTCCAAAAACACACATGTCCAGTCATACTGGAAAAACTTTTAGTCTATACCCTCTACTGAGTGTCCAAATGATATATTGATCAGCTGTCAGTCCCATGAAATAGCCATGGTAAATACGCAATGATTCAAGCTCAGTACTCATTTTACTGCTGCTAGTATAGAAACTCAAAGTGAGAAATAACTAACTGCTTATAGTCAGTCCACGGAGATATGACAGATGTTTATTAAGAAGGTTATTAAGTCACTGTGTTGGGGACTGTTTACTACAAGAAATGCTGAAAGCCCTCATCCCATACCATTAGGCATAAATCAAAACAATTTAGAGGTTTTCTTATTGGACTCGGGAGTTGAGGATGACAACATGTCTTCATAAACACTGATACACAGCCTTCAAAGTGTTCCGCTGACACAGGTTAAATCTTAACACCAAGTAAATCCTAACCTCTGTCTCCCACTAAGTATTTGATGCAGAATAATAATAATATTGGTCTTAGATTTTGAATATTCTATATTGAAAAAGAACATCAGGGCATATACTGAGCAACCACCTAATTACCAGGCTAGAAAAGGTTTCAAGTCAACTGTTTTAACAGTTCTATTGAATTTTCTTGCTTATCCACTAACTTACTTTGTCTTCCTGTGTTTTTGTAATCCATCCTTATCTCCAAACATTTTTGTTGTCTAATTTCTCAGGATTAAGTGACTGTTCTCTACTTGGTTTTGTCACCATTACTTCAGTTCAACTCCTGTTATCCAGGAAGAAGTAAAATGGGTTCTGGTCTCAAATTCCACCCAAGTAGGAAATAATCATGAAAACAATGGGGCAGAGAGAGGGAGCTTTTGGCTTCCTCTTCAGAGAAATGACAGAGAAAGAGATACTTACATTAAAAGCTCCTATATATTCCTAAGGAGTAAACAAGCAAACTTCTTATATTTGGAGTAAATATTAAAAATATCAGAAAGCAGTTATCTTTAAACCTTCTACAATCATTAAAAATTGTCAAACATTCAGAACCATAGCAATATAAAATAACCTATTATGCATATTGCCAAATTGTTAATTTTTTATATGAATATGAATACACACATATACATGTATATATATATATGTATGTATGTATGTACATATACTTATATGAGGTTGAGTGACATCTTTTGATAAAATGGAATGCAATTTCCATAAGTTTGTTTCATGATGTGTACTTATAATCTTCTAAAGTCTGTCTTTCCCAGCTTTAGATTTTCCTCTTCAATCTAGCACATCATTTGATGTAGCTTTCCACCTTAGAATAATTGTGACACATTCACCGCTTATGATAGCCAAAAATGGAAAGTGGAAATGTATTGTTTTAAAATGTGTTCTATGTTGTCACATTGCTCTCCTCATCTCAGGTTTTATTATGGGTAGTATGGCTATCTTAATAACTCAGTTCATAAAATTCACTAAACAGCAAATGTCTGTCTGTAGAAATCTTAACAAATTTGGCCACAGAAATGTTGTAAGTATATAAAAAAAGTTTGTTTGAAGGCAAAAGAGTTATTCGTGTGAAGCAAATTATCTGTTTAAGGGCCCCAGGTGTCACATTTATTAAATAAGTAGCAACCATTTTTTCCCAGTGGAATCCTAGAATCCTGAAAGAACTCATTTATAACTCTTCCGTGAGCATTTTATTTTTAAGAATATTATATACTCACTGGCTCACCAGGAATTAAATACATAAATAAAATAAATGGTAAGAAAAACACTGTGCTGGTAGAACAACTCTTCAACTGTGTCTGGAAATCTTAGCAAATCAAGGTAAGAATTCCTCTGATTATTTAGGGAATATATCTAGGTTTATCTTACCTTATCATATAAAATTCATGATTCAATTGCAAAAAAAGATAGGTAAAGATAGGTGCCAAATGATCAGCAGTCTCTATTCTTGCTTTATTTATTTTGTAATCGCACATCCTAAAATTCCTCCACGACTAGATTTTAGCTTCTGTTTTTTTCCACATGTAGTTCAGGTTAGCATTAAAACTATATCCAGTTAAACAGGCCTGTTATTGCTTACAAAGTTGATTGGACAAGGGTCCCATCCACTCTTTTACAGTCTGGTACATCTGCTTAGGAACTTATCATATCAAAGGTTGTAATAACTTGCAGTTTCTATGCCTGATTTATGGGCTTTATGCTTTGTTTTAGTAAAAGGAACCTACACTCCATGATTTTAAATTGTAATTTTATTACAGAAGAGGTTTATAAATATCAATAAATAAGTTTTAACAGAAAATCCTTCCACTTGCTCACAAAAAAATCTCCAAAATCTTGTGAAGATTTCTCATATGGCTCAGACTCTTCGATATTGAGAGGGAGAGATGGTTTGGCACCTAAGAGCACTTGCTCTCGCAAAGAACCCTGGTTTCTTTCCCCCTGCCCACATGGAATCCTAGAAACAGCCCTTACTCCTGTCCTAGGGAACTGTTGCTCTATTGTGTTCTTGGTGGAAACAAGACTTAAGTGAGTTTCTCTTCCACACATGCAGGCAAAACAGTCATTCCTATAAAATAAGTATAACCTGAAAAAAGTAGATACCAATTCAAAACATGATGCTATCACTAACCTGACAAGATTAGGAATACAACACTTGTAATTCTGACAATGCTCAAATAAGTCAATACACGTATCAATGAAGATATTACTAAGAAAATTCAAGAAAAAAACAAAGAATTGAATGAACACTAAAGCCTACCATAGGTACACCTATGAGATATACAGAAGGCAGTCTTAAGAGGAGTGCTTATACTTTAATCCCAGCACTCGGGAGCCAGAGGCAGGCGGATCTCTGTGAGTTCGAGACCAGCCTGGTATACAAGAGCTAGTTCCAGGACAGGCTCCAAAGCCACAGAGAAACCCTGTCTCGAAAAACCAAAAAAAAAAAAAAAAAAAAAAAAAAAAAGAAGTTAGAGCTAATGGGCCAGGCAGTGTTTAAATGAATACAATTTCTGTGTGATTGTTTCAGGTGTAAGCTAGCCGAGCAGCCAGGACAAACAAAGGGCACCCTCCCCTTGCTGCACACAAGTATATCCACACACGTGCAAATATATACACATATACACATACACACATAAAAACAAAAAATAGAAAGCTTAACCACAATTCACACTGGAATGTGAATCACCCAGATACCTAAGAAATCTGGATTTGAGTCAACTTATTTAGGCAAGAAACTATGATCAATTGTGGACAAATAAATATGGAATGGGTAGAGGGACTACTGATACATGCATACACACATATGTATATATGTATATAATTGTATGTACGTATATTGCATAAATTTTAAAAATTAATCTACAAAAAGGGGGTTGCTGGAGAGATGGCTCTGTAGATAAGAACACTTTCTACTGTTACAGAGGACCAGAGCTCAGTTCCCAAAACCCATATCAGTAAGGTCACAACCAACAGCTCCAGGCAAACCAACACCCAATCTTATGTCCTCCTTAGGCTCTTTCAAACATAAGAGCCCACATACACACAAACTCATATTAATAAAAATGTTTAAAATAAATGCCATCCTGTAAGAATAAAAACTATAAGCATGCTTTTATAATTCTCTTATTAATATTGAATATTAATATTGTAAACAATTTTATATTTTCTTGGTTCACTTTATCATCTATCTTTTTTGAGTCAGAGCCTCAAGATATAGACTTATCTAGCCAGGAATCCACTATGTAGTCCAGGCTAGAGCTCATATGTACCTGCCTCTGCATCAGAAGTGTTGCGATTAAAGACATGCACTACCATACTCAGCTTGTCATTCTCTTATTAAAAATAGAGGATCTGAGTACATACCATAAATAAAGAGGAGTGCTTATAGCCCTAAAAAACTGGGACCTTTTAGATAAAATGCTTAATAATGTGACTTCCAAAACCAGGGTCAAAATTGATGACAAACATGGAAGGTCCCTGGACTGACCCACAACAAGATACAGAGGCACTTGGGACTCTAGAAATCGGCTGGAAATTCTAAAACTAGGGAAGGGCCAAGGTGGCCCAGGGTTAGCCATGTGGGTATGGAGAGCCATAGGAGGCAGTGATGAAGGGCATGCAAGCAAAGGTATGTAATACACACTATGGTGAACTCTCAGAGAAAACCTTGGGGTAGAATCTGGAGCTCTCAATACCAGGCCTGCAGAGAAAACTGGTAGGCAAATCTTCCTGCAGCTGGTTCCTTTTGTGAATGCTGTACACACCTTTGTAGAAAGAAGAAAACCTACTGGAAAATGACCCTAATAATATTAAAACACCATTAAACTTTGAAGAAAAAAGAAACAAAGTCCCCAAGTAGTACGTGGAGAAAGATTATTGAGATAGAAACATAAATTAATGAAACAATTACTAAAATAAAAATAATACAAAGAATCCGTGAAATGAAAGTTGACTATTTGAAATAATAAAACTGGCAAACCTTTAGCCAATTTCACCAAAAGGATTCTCAAATGAATAATTTTGGTGAAGAAGAAGCTGACACTTTACAATCAACAGAGTTCAGAGCATCATAAGGATATATTTAAAAACTGCAATCCATTAAATTGGAAAACCTAGATAAATTGGTGGGTTCCAAAGTACATGTAACCTATCAAATTAATGAAACAAACATTTTTATTATCTATAGCAGAAACATTATTGAGTAATAAATCTCCCAACTAAAAAGGACAGAACTGATTTGCCACAGGATTCTACCAGGTATCCATAGAAAAAGTAACATCAATATAACTGAAATTATTCCACAGAAAAGAAAAAGCATGAAAGCTTCCAAACTTTTTAAGAAACTAATATTACATGGATACCCAAACTATTTAAAGACACAATATTGACAAAAAGTAAATTACAGATTGTTCTCCCTGATGTACACAAGGTGCAAACTTATCAATAAAAGTATTGCAAACCAAATTCAAAATTGCATCTAAATATCATTCATTAAGATCAAGTTGGCTACTTAAGCCAAAGAAGCAGGGAGGCTACCTGCAAATATTTCCCTCTCTCTCCACTCCCCCAAATCCAATCCCCCAGTCTCATCGCCCTGGCTGCATTAGACTGCCTGCTGCAGCTGACTGCCCTCCCTGCTCACTGCCTCTTTACTCAGTGGGTCACACAGATCTTCTTTATCAAACTCCCCTTATCCAGCTCATTATTCTATTCCAGCTTCCAAACCTAGGAAATATTTCCTGGTAAACCACTGGATGCTTCATCTGTGGAAGTGGATAGGCTAACTGTACTCTCTTTACAGCCTCCAATACCAACCCCCGACTCCCATCCCCAGATCCATAGTAAACATGCTATCTCCTGTGTTCACTCTGTCCATGTTTCCAGGGGACTACACTGAAACTGGTGGGGTACTATGTTTTCCCTCCTCCAGTGTTCCTCCCCAGCACCAGTCTCATAGCCCACCCTCACACCTTAGTATCAGTTCTCAAAACAGAAATACATTTCATGTGAAACCATCAATAGCCATATCTACCAGGATCCCAGAAGACTTTCCTACTAGGCAACCCATAGCAACCACAGGTGAGTTTTACTGTGCAGTTTCCTTCAATATTTCATATGTCTCATATAGTTAGAACAGGTTATTGCTTTATTAAAAAGTCTACTCTCCTTTTCCTTCTGTGCTGGATAATTATATGTCAACTTTACACAAGCCAAAGCCATCCTAAAGGAGGGACCCTCAATAAAAAAAATGCCCTGATAATATCAGGTTGTAGGAAAGTCTGTAAAACATTTTCTTGATTAGTGGCTGATGGGAAAGGGACCAGATCATTGTAGGAATGCCATCTTTGGGCTGATGGTCCTGGAATTTATAAGAAAGCAGACATGAGGAATAAACAAATAAGCAGCATCCTTCATGGCCTCTGCATCAGCCCCTGCCTGTAGGATGCTGCCTGTCTTCCTTTGATGATGACCAGTGGTAAGAAAGCATCAATTCAATGAACCCTTCCCTCCCCAACTTGCTTTATGGTCATGGTGTTTATCACAGCAATAGAAATGTTAACTAAGACATCCTCGCCCAGTCTTCCCCTTTCCCTTTCTCTTTCGTCATTCTCTCTGTCATATTTATATGATGATTTCCATTTGCACCCATTGTTGCAGCATAAATTCATTCTTCTTATATTTGAATAAAACTCTATTGATTCTAGATACCACATTTTACTTACCCATGAGTTTGTTGATATGAACCTAGGCTGATTCTAGAACTCAACGCTCATAAATAGTGCTAGAATAAGAATGCATGTACAGTCCTTTTATGGAACGTTGCCTCGGACTCTTTCAGATATATCTTCAGATGCATAGCTGGTTGATAAGGCAGTGCAGGGTCATAAAGAAATTGACTGTATTACAATCCTACCAGCAGTGTATATGGGTTCCATGCTACCTACATCATTAATAACATTTGTTATTATTTCTCAAACGTACGTTAAAGTAAAATTAGACTAAGAAGAAATGAGCTAACAAAGTAATAAAGATGTAGAAAATGTAAATAAAGTTTTTAAACATTTTAATTGAGGTATACATTTTTCTCTGTTCTGTCTTCCTCTTCCCTCCCCTTCAACCCTCTTTCATGATCCCCATGCTCCCAGTTAATTTAGGAGATTTTGTCATTTTCTTTTTTAATATTTATTTTTATTTATTATATATACAATATTCTGTGTGTATGCCGGAAGGCCAGAAGAGGGCACCAGACCTCATTACAGATGGTTGTGAGCCACCATGTGGTTGTTGGGAATTGAACTCAGGACCTTTGGAGGAGCAGGCAATGCTCTTAACCGCTGAGCCATCTCTCCAGCCCCGATCTTGTCATTTTCTACTTCCCATGTAGTTTAGATCCTTTTATGTCTCTTTTAGGGTCCTTATTCTTGTCTAGGTCCTCTGGGATTGTGATTTATAGGTTGGTTTTCTTTGTCTTATGTCTAAAAACCACTTATGAGTGAGTAGATCTGATATTTATCTTTCTTGGTCTGATTTACCTCACTCAATATGGTGTTTTTTAGATCCATCCATTTGCCTTCAAATTTCAAGATGTAATTTTTTTCTGCTGTGTACTATTCCATTGTGTAAATGTACCACACTTTCCTAATCCTTTTTTTTTCCCTCAGTGCCAGGTGTTTATTTCCCTTACATGTAAGATGGTTCACAAACATGATACTAGGGCTTCGGCACTGTGGGAGAGGGGAACATGCCCGGCTTCTTAGGGCGAGAGGATCTCGACTTTAGTGTACACCGAGAAGGGAAGGAAAGGTGATTTCACTTTCCTGCCTCGCCTGAAGGGACAGAATCAGTTCCACTCCTTCTGCCCTCCTCCCTGAGCCTTGGTGAAACAGGCGATGTGTTTCATTCTATTAGGTGGTAAAGGGATTGGCCTGGTCCCAACCATTACAGGGAGGTGTAAAAGGTTCAGGAAGGTACAGCATGGATTAGGACACAAGATGGGGCAGATGACATCAGAAACATGTGACTGATGGGAGCTGTTTCTAAGCTTCTGGGCAACGTAGTTCTGGCCTGGCAGAGGGCAGGGGACATGGACGGTGCTTATTGTTTGGCATTGATGATGTCCACAAATTCAGGCTTGAGGGAAGCCCCGCCCACGAGGAAGCCCTCCACATCGGGCTGACTTGCCAGCTCTTTGCAGGTTGCTCCAGTCACTGAACCTCCATAAATGATTCGGGTGCTCTGAGAGACCGCATCAGAGACATTGGATTTCAGCCAACCCCGAACCTTCTCATGCACTTCCTGGGCCTGTTGGGGTGTTGCAGTCTTGCCAGTACCGATGGCCCATACAGGTTCATAGTCCAGGACCACTTTGCTCCAGTCCTATACATTATCTGCGATGACCTTGGTTTGCTCGAACACAACCTTCTGGGTGATGCCAGGTTCCTTTTCATCCAACTTCTCCCCAATGCAGGCGATAACTCCGAGCCCCTCGGATAGGGAATGGGCTACTTTCTGCCCAATCAGCTCATCAGACTCCCCGAAGACGTGCCTTCTCTCCGAGTGCCCCAGCACTACCCATGCGGCTCCTAAGTCTTTGATCATGCCAGGGCTGATCTCCCCAGTGAAGGCCCCATTGGTCACTTTGTAGCAGTTCTGCACAGCCACTGCAATCTTGGGATCTAGCTTCTGCCTGGCAAAGACGATGTAGGCGGTGGGGGGTGCACAAACCACCTCGGTGTCCGCCCGCACCTTAGCCGCGTTTAGGGTGCAAATGAGTTCTCCCAGGCACTTCTTCCTTCCATTCATCTTCCAGTTGCCCCCAACGAAGAACTTCCTGGAAGGCACCATTGCGCTGGTACAGTCTGGCTGAAGGTCAGTACGAGCCTCCTAATCCATTTTTTAGTCGAGGGGCAATTAGGTTGTATCCGTGTTCTGGCTATGACAAACTACGCTGCTATGAAAATAGTAGAGCACATGTCCTTGTGGTTCGATTGAGCATTCTTTGGGTATATAGCCAAAAATGGTATTGCTGGGTCTTGAGGAAGGTCGTTACCTAATTTTTGAAGAAATCACCACACTGACATCCAAAGGTGCTGTGCCAGTTTTCACTCCCAACAGAAATGGAGGGGTGTTCCCTTTGCCCCACATTCTCTCCAGCATAAATTGTCATCAGTGTTTTTGATCTTAGCCATTCTTAGAGGTGTAAGGTGGAATTTCAGAATTGCTTTGATTTACATTTTTTTCTGATGACTAAGGATGTTGAACATTACCTTAAGTGTATTTTAGCTATTTTAGATTCTTCTGTTGAGAATTCTCTGTTTAGGTCTACACCCAGTAGCACAGACACTGAGAGAAACAATTAATAAATGGGATCTCCTGAAACTGAGAAGCTTCTGTAAAGCAAAGACATGACCAACAATTAAAAACAGCACCCTACAGAATGGGAAAAGATCTTCACTAACCCCACATCAGACGGAGGGTTGATCTCCAAAACATACAAAAAACTCAAGAAATTGGTCATAGATAGAACAAATAACCCAATAAATGAATTTTATTAAGTAAAAAAGTCACATATTGTATGACTCCAAGTATTCAATATTTGAAAAAGTAGTAAAACTTTGAGGCAATAAAACAGCAGTGACTCCTGGAGGTTTAGAAGATGAGGAAGAATGAACAGTACATGAGGACCAGGAGACATAAGGGTGGGAATTCCATGGTGAGACACAGTGTAATCATAAATCCAGTCGGCATATATCTTCATGCCCCGAAAATAAAATTATAAATTTTATACCATAAAGTTGCATCATTATTGCTTCATCTGTAACATGATGGGGCCAGGCCTGCTTGTTTGGGTTTCTGTCCCGCCTGGTACCCCCCCCCCAATTGTTTAGTCCCAAAGAAAATCACAGAGAGGTCTCTAAAGTTATAAAGCTGATTGGCCAATTAGCTCTAGCCTCTTAATGGCTAACTTTCACATCTTGATTAACCCATTTTTCTGATCTATGTTAGCCATGTGGCTCAGTACCTTTTTCAGTGGTGCAGATCATATCCTGCTGCTTCGGTGATTTGGGCAGGAGTAGGAGGAATCAACTTCCTCCTTCCCAGAGTTCTCCTGTTCTCATTGTATCATTTCTATTTCCTGTCTGGTTTTCCCACCTATATTTCCTGCCTGGCCAATCAGTGTTTTATTTAAAACATGATTGACAGATTACAGACAATTCTCCCACACCATTCATCAGTTGAAGCAAATATGCACAGAGATGTTAGAGGAGATTGTGTACAGGAGTACAGGGAATGTTCAGAAAATCTGTACCTGGTCCAGGGTTGCTGTGGATCTTAAACTGCTCTAAAAATAAAAATATGCCACTGTAAATTTTATAACATAGGTAGTATATGATGTAGTTCATTTTATAGCTTGAATTATAATAAACTACACACAATAGAATACTTTAAATGATTTGTAAATTACACACAATATAAATGAATATAAAATGGTAGCCTTTAAGTAGCCTCTATTGGCATAATAAATCTGTAGAATAAATAAAACTTTAACACAGCAATAGACATCTATTTATAGAGGTGTTCACTAGTTAATTAAACTTACACATTCATGCAAGACTTTTCTGAATTCATCAGTATAAAACAGTATACACTCAGAGAGACGGGTTTGGTCGCATGATCCATCAGTCCCATTCCAACTGGAGTTGGTGATCTCCCATTAGTTCTGTCCCACCGTCTCCATGAGTGAACGCACCCCTCTCGTTCCTGGGCTGACTGAGAAGCAAAGGACAATGGCTCTGGGCTCTGATTGTTCTTCATGGACGGGCTCTGTGGGAGCCTTCTCAGCTTGGTCGATCACCTTCCTGGACCTGGGGGGAGTTGGGAGGACCTTGGTTTTAGCATAGAGTGGGGAACCCTGATGGCTCCTTGGCCTTGAGAGGGAGGGAGGGGAGGTATGGGTGGAGGGGAGGGGAGGGAAGGGGGAGAAGGAGGGGAGAGAAAGGGGAGAAGGAGGGGAGGGAGGGGGGAGGAGGAGGGAAGGAGATGGAAATTTTTAAATATAAAAAAAAATAAACCATGAGAAAAAAAAAAAAAACAGTATACAAATTATAAAACAAAAAAGTGAACTACTGTAGATGCCAGCATCTTCAAATTCAAAATATTTAACTGTAATATTACATTTTAATAGTTTAATTTTAGAAACAAACCAGTAAAAATAAATATACCATATTTACAATAAGTCCAAGCATAAATGATATAAAAGAAACCCTAAAACCAAAAAAGAAATCATAAAATATTTTGAATGGAAATTTGGACTAAAATATGTGAATTATGATAAAAATATTCAATAAGAAGCAATATGGATGAAACTCCAAGGTTTCATTTTCATAGTAAATAAAATAAGTGTTTCAAACAGTGTTACCTGTCTAACTTTTAGTTTATTTCATTATTTAAAACAGTATTCTTACTTTAACTAAGAAAGTTAAGTTTTGAAAATCAAAATATTAGCTATGCAAATGCCAGCATATTTTTTCAGATGCAAATAATCACAATTTCTTCTTGCTCTCTCCAAGGAATAGGTCTACACAAGCACAAGCACGCACCTGCACTGTCACACACATACACATACTCACCCCCCCACACACACACATAAGCTATATCCTAAGTGAAAACAGCAAAAATGACCCTCATAAGGATTTGCAAAAGAAAAATGAAAAAAAATGGTACCTCATATGAACAGAACTTTTACATATATATATATATATATATATATATATATATATATTTTAGTTTTTAACTGATAATGATTTCACACACAGCACTGAACCTTCTTTAGTCCAATATGAAAAAGTTCACATTATATCTCATAGGAACCATGAAGTGAAAAATGGCAAACATTCATATGTTGTGGAAAAACACTTGCAAAGAAAAACAAAGAGAAGTCTGGCAACTGCAGATAGTTCAGAGTCATGTTGTTTCGTGTTTTACTATGCATGTGAGAGTCACTACCACAAATAGGAGTGATTGGCAGCTTGAGTCTGAATAAGCTTGGGCTGGATGGGTGGCAGTAACAAGATAAGGCAGTTAGGTAGAGTTGCATAATAAAGCATTACAACAGGACTCCTGTCTTGTAAGACATGTTCTCCTTTTTTCCCCAGAATCAACACAAGTGTGAGTTTCAAGGTATCTAGAAACATAACCCATCAGTGTAGAGATAGAATTCCAAAATTATAATATATAACTCCAGAGCATTACTCTAGCACAGAACATTATTAACATCCACAAGGTCTGATATTCTGCTTTCTACATTTGAAGCACTATAAACATTGCATTTATCTTGTAACTATGGTGTCTCCCTTTACCTCCCCTTATAGATGATGTGACATAATTTCATTTTACATGTTTGAAATATCAGAGTCTAGACTTCCACAAAAAATATCTATCCTGTTTTTGGAATATATACTAGCAACCATTTTACTATGTTTCAACTTTCTGTTTTAATTTTGTTAGGTAATTATCAAGTATAGGTAGCATATTGTTATGCAAACCAATTGGAGAGTTCTACCTATATTACTATTGCTCATTTAATTAATAAGTACTGATATTCTAAAATACTCCAAATCTAAGTAAAACATAAAGTAATCAAGTAAAATGAAATAGGTCATCATCTTTCCAGCGTGTAGAATCTGTCCATACTTTTGTGGGTGCTGTACAGTTCTGTATAATGGTCTTGTATAATGGGGAGTTCCTCCAAACTTTCAGATCTCTTGGTCTTGTAAATTTATTCTATTTTGATATTTACATTTCATTCTTTGCTTCTTGAATTGATATGTCTGTGAATGCGATTAAAAGTAAAAACCTCCCCTTGCATTCATAAAAGTTTCTGTACAGAAATCTTACATATGTTTCAAAAATAATGTCAAAGAAATATCTGTGAATATTTGAAGTACATCTTTAGAATATGAAACGAAAACTTGCTGTCTTCCTCTGCAAAATGTGCTAGTTTTCAAAACTTTCAAAACTATTAATGACTTTTCAAAGCTCCCCACAAAATTGTTTTGTCAGTATCCATTCATGAGGAACGACCTATATCCCTTGATAGAACCTAATTTATGTTCCTCGCTGTGTTTTCTCGGAACATTCCTGGATTTAATTATCTGGAAAAACTGTTCCTCTTGATAAAAAAATATTGTTTCTTGATTTTCTTCCATGTCTATAGACATTTAGAATAAAGATCTGATGCAATGAGGGGAAAAATCTTTAAAGATTAAATATACCAAGGAAATAAGTGGGCATGGGATATGGTGAAAAGGGCCATTTCCTGAGTTTTAATCAGTGATTAGCTGCTGAGAACACATAAGAAAAAATCAAATGTAATGGATGATTTCTTTCTGAATGTGTGATTAATATTGTCAGTCAATTGAATCTTGTAAGCAGTTCAAAATGCTGTTAATTACAGTCCAGGGGAAGGCAAATTCAATACTCGACACTTCTAAGCAAAAGCCAATGGAATTTTATGATGCTGGCAACCGTAATGCATTTTCAGCATTGCCAAGCTACTCCACATATTATCCTAGTTGTTTATAAACCTCCTGATATGATATTTAAAATGTAAATGTAATGTGAGTATTAAATTAGGTCAGAACTGTGTTTACTAGTTTCAAGTTGTGAAGCCATATGTGCTTTAAAGATGAAAAGCTTTAGAGAGATGGCAAAGCAGCAAACATAGTTAAAAACTCCTTATGATGATGGGTGCAATCACATCTTCTATCTGGGTGAAGCAGTCAACCTGCCAACAGAGGTTTTGATCATCGCATGCACGTATGACAGATATTTTCAGACATACCCTATTTCTAATATGTTTCCAAACTTTACTGTTTCTACTCTTTTTTCACGTGTTCCCTGAGCCTTAAGTGTGGGAGTTGTTTTTGCAGATGTATCCTTTGGGTCTGACCTCTCCAATTCTGCATTTTGATTGGCTGTGTTTTTCTGTAATTATTTATGTCCACACTCAAAGCACTGAAGTTCTGTACTTCTTGACTTTATCTAAAGTTACCCAACTAAACTCTGAATACTAAGTTTGGAACTTTATTACTCCGTCTCCCTGGGATGCTTCTTCATGCTGTGCTTTCTCCCTTGCCAAATAGGAAATGAACCTAAATTGTTTGATAGCAAGTAGACTAGTAACTGTTGGACAAGGCATGGTGGTGTTTTATTTCCCAATACCTCAATATACAAGATGGCAGGTGTATAGGTATGCCTTTGTGTACCGACTGTCAGGTCTAGGAAGTACCATTTTGACAAGCAAACATAGCCTTTGATTTCAGCTTCATTCCATTCTTATGTTAGAGCAGGATTAGCTTGGGAGTTTGGCTTAGAAAATGTCTATTTAAAATGCTTTATTCAATCTGGCTTTTATATTGCAGGAGAATGTTGAAGGTGTGTGAATTATAAAGAAGCTATTAATAACATATATAAATATTAATTTCATGTAGATGCTAATAACAAAGGGCATTATAGACATTTACACAACTTCTTTCTTTTCTTTGCTCATATTTCTGGACTAGAAATTATAACACCAAGTACTTAGAACTTAGTTTTTAGCTGCAGGGCATTTAAACCTAAATTTTGACATTATATTTTCAGTTTAGAAATCCCATTATTTCGTGATGTTACCTGGCAATTTTCAGCTAGTAGGAAATGCTTGTCCCCATGGGTGACCATTTAATAGAAGGTGTGGGTGTCAATCAAGGTCACTTCAAGAAAGGAAAAGAAAGCATTAAGTTTGTATGTTTGAAACCTGGAAAGATTATTAAGTTTCAGAATCTAGAAAAGTTTGGGTTTCTAGTACAATTGGATATTTTTGGTTGATGTTAAAAGTTTTGAAGAGAAATAGGTTATAATTATCTGAATATGCAAGGGACCACATTGTTAGTATATTTCTTGGTCTGGCAACTATGATGAACTTTATTTCTTATTTATGCTGCTTGCAAATATTCATTTTTACACTGACAATAGTATTTATTTCAGAATATTTAACAATAAATCATCTTCCAAGCGCCAGATAAGCATTCATTTAGCTTATATTTGTTCCTTGCCCTCAGTTATCTACCATACCATTTAAATATCAATGGTCAGTTAACTATATTTAAGATCTGTAACTTGTTTTTGTTTCTTTATTTGTATTCCCCAACAAAATGTCACATGCATAACAATTTACTAAGAAATATTTGATCACTGAATTGGCAATGATTTATCAATCACAAACTTTTTAAAGTATAGATTGTAATGAGACTACCTATATTTTGTAACAAGTTAGCATTTAGATTTCTATACACCATACTGCAGCAGAGTTGGGCATTCATTTTGCATGTATATGATGTTTGCTGAAGTATTCAACAATCCACACAAGGGAAAGCAAAGAGTGAACACAAATATTTAACTTTTGTAGAAGTGATAGTAATGGTTGTCAACTTTACAAGATCTTTAAAGATGAACTTTACAAGAGGGCACAAATCTCTGGGCTTGTCAAGGGAGGAGTGTCTAGACTTGGATGAATTAGGTGAGAGGAGCCATCTCTGCTTTGAGCAGCACTGTCCATGTAGAAAGGTAGAAAGTGAATTGAGCCCCATGTTCATTTCCCTCTGCTCCCTGACTACAGACACAATGTGAGCAGCTAGCTTAGCTCTTGTCATCTTGACTTCCTCATTGTGTTGGACTGTAGCCTCAAACTGTGAGCCAATGTTAAGCTTTTCTTCCTTTATTTTATCAGGAGTTTTGTAGCTTTAATCAGAAAAGCATTTAGTATAGCAGATTATGCTATTAGTTTGCCTTATGTTGCCTATACTGCACTCAGCTGATTTAAGAATAGACAATACATCTTCTGATCCAAGATTTGTATTAATCATGCTAGAGTTTGAGGAAACATTTAAAAAGATGATACTGATGTTCAGGAGGTTGAGAGTCTGGGTGATCACAGCTACTTTTCAAGGCAGTTTTGCACCTGCAAGTAACCTTGATAATGCATTTAATTCAGGATTATGATCTTTATGGAATCATTTTTTCTTTTTTAATATGTATGTACCTCCTAGAAAAGGTATATTAAACTCCTTTTTACTTTTCTCCAATAGAGTCTGGTACTGACATATTTTAGTTTAAGTTGTAAATATTTGGTTTATTTTTGGTTATTTACCTATGTTCCCACACACCAAAGATCCAGTCATCCTTCCTGTAATAAATGTTCATTCCAAATAACAAATTTAGTAATTTCAATAACTTATCTACTCATTTGTTTATTTAGCTTAAACAAACTGAAACTGAGTTAAATTGCAATATTTTACTGCCATGTATCTGAAAAGAAAGGATGGACATTCTCATTCATAACTTACAAAAGATAAAAATAAATAAGTACAACAGTGTGATATATGTTTGAGATAAGGTAACTGTTGCAAAGATTCAAAAACCCAATAGAAGAGTCAAAGACAGCACCCAGAAAATATGTATGTCTCTGATGTTATAGTCTTAGAGGAGCTATCAAGGATGGATTTTCCAAGAGCCAAAACACCAGAATTTTCATCTAATTTGATTTCCAGACATTTCACTAACATAAAAGAATAAAAAAAGTTTATTATTAATTCCTTTAACTTTAAAATCTGATAGAGCATTATAAATGTCCTTGTGGCCAACCAATGTCTGGTTCTTCTTGTGACTGATACCATGAAGGGGAACACACTCCTGACACTGCCTGAAGGGACTGGACCCAGAGACAAGATAGCCCAGAGATTTAGGTTAGACCCAAACATGACTCAGGGTGAAGTCAATGAAAAGTTTCCTAATGATATTATGCTATAATCATAGATGGGTGCCTAGCCCAATTGTTTTCAGAGAGGTTCAATCATCAACTGATGGAAATAGATTCAGAAAACCATTGCCAAATCTAAGGTCATTAGCCAGAGCTTGGGGAATCCTGCAGACGAGGTGAGGAAGGATATCAGGAGCCAGCGGGGTTAAGAACATCACTAATCAAACACCACAGAATCAACGAACATGGGCTCACAGGGACTGCAGACAGACATTTGATTCTGGAGCCTACTAAGGAAAACCTACATATATATTTTAAAGGTATTCTTGCTTCAAAATTTGAGTCCAAGGTTATGTTATTTTGGAAATCAGATTCTGCTTATCTGTAGATTCCTTACAGGCTAAAGTGGAAAAAGACCCCATGAAAGGTATCTATGAACTCTAAAAATACTTCAGCCAACAAATATGAGGAAACTGTTTGAAGAAAACAATGCGCAAATTACCAAAATGATTGTTTATAAATATTTGCTTTCATTTAAATGGGAAAATGATATAGAAATGAATACTTTACATTGATATAGATTCAACCAAGATAAAAACAAAAGCCCCATCTGATATCAATGTTCATGTTTTTTTGTAGCTACTCCTTCTAGGACTTGGTAACAACTGGGTTATTTCTATGCCTTCCATATAAATGGCATATTAGAGATTACAGTCTTCCAACTCCTGTTTCTTCTATTGTAACAATTCATTGAAGGTATTTCTAAAGTGCAAGTGATGACTTTTCTCCTTGCTGACTGCTCTTCTATTGCATGGGAGTATGACAACTGCTGTTTATCATGTCATTAGTTTGATGGCATGTGATAGTTTTAACACATGGGAAAATTTCAAACAAAAGTTATTTATAGCAGGATAATATATAATTATATCTAATTCTTATTAATTAATACTTTTGGTTAGATTTGGAGTTTCTTTGACTCTCCATTGATACATTATTAGTAATACTAATAGTATTTATTTTTATTATTATTATATCAGAATTTTGTTGACCATCTAAATAATATATTATGTGTTTAATTTGGGGGTTGAGTTTTATTTTCATGATTAATGATGTTAATCAACTTTTCATGTGATTTATTTTGTTAGTCAAATTTCTGCTTGGCTAATGTTTTTATCATTTTTAACAGTGTTAAATATCTGAAGCACTATCAATAGATACAACTTAACTTGAGAACATTACCTTGGGCTCCAAGTAGAGTTGACTGTTTTGAGTTCAAAATTAACCATTGCTAATTGCCATTGTTTCAGACATAAATGTTTAAAGATTGACGGTTTAAGGTAGAAGTCTTGTTACACTAGAAATCAAGAATCAATGGCTTTAAAATTTAACTAATCAAAATCAGGCAGCCATTGTCACATAAAATCTATGTATTTAAATATATTCATTGGTAAAAGTTATTACATACTTTTCCATAAGCAAATGGAGTCTGACAAGTTTTAGGCTTCTGGCAAGTCACAGTACATTGACATAAACTGTCTACTCAGAGCTGGTGCTAGGAGAGCCTGTTATACTTTGGGTTTGAATACTAAATGAAATTACTCTACGTTCATCAAAGATTTTGAAATGTTTAAATACATACAAAATATCATAAAATATTGTCTTATAGATAATGAAGATTTTGGATGCACTATCAAATATAAAATTACTATATTGTGATCAAATATTCAATAGGATCAGATATTGGCCTATACCTTAGGCTTGTTCTCAAGTAACTCTTATAACTTAAATAACCCCATTTATACTAATCTATGTTCTGCCACATGGCTTGTTACCATTGTTCAATACCAAGGATCGTACTTTCTTTTTATCTCTCTGTTGAATCCCATCTATTTTCTTGCCAGGTTTCCTCTCTCTGCCCCAAAGTCCTGCAAATCTGCTTTTTCTTTCTTTCTTTCTTTCTTTCTTTCTTTCTTTCTTTCTTTCTTTCTTTCTTTCTTTCTCTCTCTCTCTCTCTCTCTCTCTCTCTCTCTCTCTCTCTTTCTTTATATTTTTATTGAGCTACATATTTATCTCTGCTCCCTTCCCTTTCTCTCCCCTCCCCTTCTCCCTATCTTTTGATCCCCATGCTCCCAATTTACATAGGAGATCTTGTCTTTTTCTATTTCCCACATAGATTATATCCATGTATGTCTCTCATAGTGTTCTCTTTGTTGTATAGGTTCTCTGGGATTGTGAACTGTAGGCTGTTTTTACTTTGCTTTTTGTCTAAAACTCACTTATTAGTGAGTACATATGTTATTTGTCTTTCTGGGTCTGGGTTGCCTCACTCTATATGGTGTTTTCTAGATCTATCCATTTGCCTGAAAATTTCAAGATGTCATTATTTCTTTCTGCTGTATAGTAATAATTGTATAAATGTACCACATTTCCTTATCCATTCATTGGTTGAGGGGCATTAAGCTCTTTATTAAACCAATCAGAAGGTTCCTTAGTAGAGACATATCACCACAGTGTCCAAAAAATTATCCCACAACAAATCTACTTACAAAAAGGGAAAAAATGTAAAAAAAAAATAAGAATGCAAGCCAAGAAAACTATTGAGAAACAGCCAGTAGGCAGTATTTTCCAGTTCCTGCCTCCGGGTTCCTGCTTTGACTTCCTGACCTGAGTTCCTCCTGTGACAGACTGTGATGCAGCACTGTAAGCAGAAATAGACCTTCACTCCACAAAATTTCTTAATAAGAAAAGCAGATTTAGTCAACTGAAATTCCTAAGGAGACTTTCTTATAATTAAGTCATATTCACTAAAATCTACTACTTGCTTTCAGGCATCACCAAACTAGGAGAATCAATTAAAGTATTCTACATTCCATGGTGAACCTATGATGCAATCTAACAAATCTAAAGAATTCTCCACCTGAATCCTGAGTGGTCTCAGGACTACCCAAACAACTTCGTGCTATGATGACGAAACTCATAGATGCAAGACAGCATCAACAATGATGTATATACAAACAGCATTGATGAATGATGGAGGTTCATGCTGCAAAAACCATGCCATGCATTGGTCTATGAAATTACTATAAAATGTTTATAAAGTCAAGATTTAAAGAGATATTGGTTATGTATAAAGAACTACACAAACATATCTGTGATATGAAAAAAGGAGGATTTGAAAAAGGATCAATAGCATTGTTTAAGATAGGTTGAATTATTGTGTATATATAGGAAACTAATAGAGAGTTACAGATAAAGAAAAATGTAATCAGGAAGGCATTAAGCATTCTTGCTATATATCACAGTCATACTTAAGAAAACACAATTACTTTAGGAAATGGGCTGTATCTTTTCAAATTGATAATTTTAGATGATTATAATAAAAGTACTAACATATTTATCTTTGAAAAATGATAGCCTTATACCAAAATTATTATGGTAACATAAACCAAGAAGATTCACGAATTAAATTGGAAATATCAGTAGCATGATACTGATACTTTACTTAAAGTCTTAAATATATAGTAGTTAAGTAATTTTTATCAGTGAAAATAAACCATCAAAGTAGATTAAATAGTCTGGAAAAAACATTTGTATATAAGGATTCACTGAAATTCTCATTTCTAGGTCATCCTCACATAGATTAGTAGATAAAATATTTTAAAATGTAGTTGGACTAGTAGCCTAACTTTAAAATCCCCAAATTGTAAGTTAAAAACAAAATCTTGCAAATCTTAATGTCATTAGTAGAATATTGCCGTATCTTGATAACAAGCTGGATATTTTTAGTATTATATTTTTTTCCTCATTTTTTTATTAAAAATTTCCATCTCCTCTCCTCCTTCTCCCCCTTGCCTCCCCTCCCTTCTACCCATACCTCCACTCCCTCCCTCTCCAGGCCAAAGAGCCATCAGGGTTCTCTACACCATGTTAAGTCCAAGGTCCTCCCAACTTCCCCCAGGTCAAGGAAGGTGAGCAACCAAACTGACAAGGCTCACACAGAGCCTGTCCTCACCATAGAACCTTCACCTGGCGATGGATGGAGATAGAGACAGAGCCCCACATTGGAGCACTGGACTGAGCTCCCAAGGTCCTAATGAGGAGCAGAAGGAGGGAGAACATGAGCAAGGAAGTCAGGACCGTGAGGGGTGCGTTCACCCACTGAGACGGTGGGACAGAACTAATGGAAGATCACCGAGTCCAGTTGGAATGGGACTGATGGAACATGCGACCAAAGCAGACTCTCTGAATGTGGCTGATGGTGGAGGCTGACTGAGAAACCAAGGACAATGGTGATGGGCTTGGACTCTAAGGCGTGGATTTTTTTTTTAATCAGGAAAAAATACTTTCTATTTGTTAGTTTAAATTTATGGATCTTTGTAAATAGATCAAAACCATGACACCAAGCATTATCCTTAAGAGGTGCTCATGAGCTCATGACCCTAGGTGAGAAGCCATTGATGAATGGAGTCAATCCTTTTAAAATATGCTTTTTGTTTTGTTTTATTTTGAGACATGGTTTTTCTGTGTATTTCTAAGTATCCTGGAACTCATTCTCTACACCAGGCTGGCCTCAGAATCAGAGGTCTGCCTGCCTCTGCCTACAGTGTTCTGGGAATAAAGGCATGTGCCACCACCACATGGCTAAAATATGCTCTAATTTAAATAGAATTACATCGTTTTATCTTCCTTTCCTACTCTCTATTCTTCCCAACTATTCTTCCATGAACCCCTCCTATTTCCTCCCACTCTTAAGTAGATAGCTTCTTTTACTTCGAGTATGTGTGTGTGAATGTATGCATAAATACACACACATACACACATATCCTGCTAAATCTGTTTTTTTTTTAATGAATATGATTTCCTGGTTGACCAGAGGCAGAAAATGGAAATAATCTGAATGACCTTATGTTGACAAATGGCCAATGAACTGTGGAAAACCTACACAATGGGATAATATTTATCTACAAAAAAACTGAAAAAATGAAATTTTCAAGTAAATGAATGAAGCTAGGAAAGATTATATTGATGCAGGTAATCCAGAGAAAGAAATACAAATGGTGCATGTTTTCTCTCATCTATGACTCCTAGCTCTAAATTCTCACATGTGAAAACACAACGTGGAGTGACCACATAATGGGCTACAGGTGGGAGGAGCAGCGTAATGGGAGGCGATCCCACAAGACTAGGCATTAGAAGTGAGAAATGACATAATGGGAGGAGACTGCAACTGGGAGGACGGGGAGTCACTATGAAAGAATGTCGAGAGACAGGTGACACCAAAGCTGTTTGATGAAACCTCAAAATCATATTATTTTCTATTTATCTAAAATTATACATACAAAAATTGTACATACAGATGTGTGTACATACACACATTTATTAATGCTTTAAAGGTAGCTAAGTCATTCAAGCTGACAGTGCTCCCACAAGAACCTCATATAACGGAAACCCAATTTTGAGGCATTTGAAACCTGCTTGGAATGGTCAGGGTAGTACAAGCGACTCCAGAAACAATATAGCTCATTTATGTTGCCTTTGGTTACCTTTCAGCAGTTGAAGTTGGGTTTCTACTGCTGAAGAACTCATAAACTTAGTATACAAGACTTGTGGGTATGGTCTGAAAGCCTCTTTCTTGTAGTCAGGTTTCTATATTTCCAGAAAACTGTCTGGAATCTTCCACAAGAAGGAAGCCAATCGATAGCCCTACCCAAAAGTCAGTGGCTTTGTTTTGTTTTATTGAATATGCCCCCTACTAGACTCACCATGTTTCAGTGAATGACTTACTTCAAATCCAGGAGCACAAGGGAAGCACAAGCTATTCATCAGGTTTTATTTACATGAACATGGAGTTTAGAGGTGAGAGATGAGAACAGAAGAGATGGGAGAGAAGTGGGGGATAAATATGTTAAAATATATTGAATTAATTGCATTAAATTCTCAGCTAATTAAGAAATGAAAGTTCTTGGATACACTAAAATTTTAAAATTATATTTGTAATTTTGAAATTAGCAAACAAACATAAACAGCAAAAAAGTATTATTTTGTAAATACATATAGTTCTTTGTATTGGGTTGAGGGCTTCTGGTCTTTCTCTTTTTCAAAAAAACATAAGTATAAGGAACATTATAGTGGCTCAGCAGGTTATATTCAAGAATGAAAGTATACATGTGTATGTATAAATACACGCATGTAACAACAGTCTTTGCAAAGAGAGTCCATGAGGGCTGGGAGGGAGGAAATGGAAAAGACAAATGATGTGAGTATTTTATAATCTCAAAAAATAGAAGTAACAAATAATAAATACATTAGTAACATTTTGTTTTGCTTGCCTATCTGCAATATAGTATTGGTTATCAACTGTCCATTACTGAGAACATTTGCATGAATAATAACTGGTATGTTAACAGCCTCAACTTTTTAATTGCCAGAGTTTTAATCCATTTTAAGTATTTAAAAAAATCAAAAAATAACTTCATGTTCATAATCGTTTTTATTTGACTCAGTATATATTTGAAGCAACTGAGTAGCTATGGGCTCTTTCATTAAGACTGGAACACAATGCAACAGTGGGTCTTTTACAGTATAGGAAATTCAGCAGGTAAGACAAAATTTAGATGGACTTCTCATGTGCCCAATGTGACCAATGTGTGTGTGTACATACACATACATATGAGATGATCATGTGCACATGCATACAAACTTGTACCAATATAATGTGTTTCATGAAAACATAGGACAAACATGGGAAACGGCCGTGCTGAGAGAAGAACTCTGATCATCTGAAGGAATAGAGCTTCACACATACTTCAGAGGATTCTATCTCCAACACTCAGTGAGATTCTTCCTGTTCTAGAAAGCTGCATTGCTATAGGTTAATAAGAAAAGTCTTCCACGTTCTAAATTATGAGATGTGTAAGTCTATTTCCAATGTGAAGCACCAACACGAATCCAAAATTAAGTCTTCATTCTGTTCTAACCATTCCAACCCCCGCAAAGTATTTCTAAGATGAGCAATTAAAATTCATTTGCCTCGGATTCGTGGATAGCAAAAGAGTGTGTAAGTATGTAAGAATGGTGCTTCAGAAAGGAGCAGAAATTATGGCTTAAATCACGGTTCTTAGGAGACGTGAGGAGCTACTATCGCGGGGTGATATTAGGAGTGTGTGAGAATCTGGGTCTACGACCTGAGGTCACATTTCAACTAGAAGCTTCAATTTGAGTTTGTGGTGCTGGTACGTAAGTAAAAGCATCCTCAGAAACTTTAGGACCTCCCTTCTTCAAAAAATCAAGGAGCAGCTTGTTAGTGAGACAAAAAATTTCCAGGGTTAACAGGATTATACCCAATTAATTCTATTCTAACATTTATTTATATCCTATTTATGTAGCTTATATTTCCTAAGTATCAGTCATTATTCTTGATGCAGAATGTGAAAGTTGGAAGCTGGTCTCAAGAATGTGTGTCATGCCACTGCTTGGATTGGAATCAATTATCTTACATGTCCTGAGTTTGCCTTTTTTGAAACAATACCCTAACTTGATCATTTTTTAAAAGTTCATTTTAGTAATACATGACTTCCTGTTATAAAGGAGAAATATGTTTCCCCTATTTTAAACTTGTGTCATTTTTATTAGATTTTATTTTAAAAGGTATCTTCTCATGTAGCACAATTAATAAAAATCCAAAACACATAAATTTGGGCTTAACCTTAAGGTCAGAAAGGCAAAACAGCCAAGCTACTGATTTTACCTCTCCTCAGTCTGAAATGGCGATCCTGCCTCCAGGAATCTCAGTATGAGACTGTGAGTGAGAGCTGTCTCCTCCAATTTTATATTCCTCTCTAGTGCTTGCATTAAAGGCACGCACCACCACCACCCAGTTTTTATAGCAAACTAGTGTGGCTACTGGGATTAAAGGTGTGCGTTACCGCTCCTGGTCTATAAGGTTGATTAGTGTGGCTGTCTTACTCTCCGAATTCAGGCAAGCTTTATCTATTAAAATACAAATGAAATATTACTACATTCCCCTCAGAAATCAGTTTCCTCACCACTTTATGAAAAGCATTTAACGTTTTCACGTATTTAATGTGCATTACTTTTCATGAGAACACTTACTATACATGAAGTATCAATACATAGAACTTTAGAGAGATTTTTGCATCATTCATATATAACTGTAGATATTGAGCTAATTCCATATAACATCCAAACAAAACATGCTTACAGCTACTATCTTAATGTGCCTATGATTCATTATGGCATATGAAATAGTAAGAGTCCATTGTAATATTGGTCAGAAGTCCAGTCGTCTATAATAATTATGTTAAAATAAATGATACTGAATTAAATATGATATCCTAATAATCAATGGAGATAAACTATTATAATTTATAATTTGTTAGCATTTTTATTATGTCATATTTAACAAAATTTACAAACTATCTGACCCGAAAAATAGCAATTAATATACTACGAGCACTGCTCTTATTTTTAGGTAATTTGTGAGGAAATAAAAATGGGAAGGGAAGCCGGGCGGTGGTGGCGCACGCCTTTAATCCCAGCACTCGGGAGGCAGAGGCAGGCGGATCTCTGTGAGTTCGAGGCTAGCCTGGTCTACAAGAGCTAGTTCCAGGGCAGGCTCTAAAAAAGCTGCAGAGAAACCCTGTCTTGAAAAAACCAAAAAAAAAAAAAAAAATGGGAAGGGAAATATTTTGTACCAGAAAAATGTTTCTTTTGTAAAGGTAACAATGTAAGAATTTTAGGAGTTGTTTGCTAAATCTATAGGATAATCAGGGTTTTGAATGAGCAGTATTCTACAATATTTTTCACTGCTAACAATTTATGGATTTCTTTGTGTCTATAGATATAGCAACAATAATACTAAAAGAATAGGCTCAAACTCATTATTAGGATTCTTTAATAGCTTAGATTCTGGCTCCAAATTTCTAGAATAATCTTATAATCAAGGTTGAAGGGAGATCAAAACAAAACCACTGCAAATTCCAAGTACATGCCTTTAAATCAGATTAATGCGGTGTTCTGGAGAGAATAAGGAAAGCTGGGAAGATGAGATGATGGTAACTCACCAAGCATGTGTTTGAGAAGGAAAGAAAGGTGGGAATGGATGTCTGAGAAGGAAGCCTGAAGATGACCAGTGGACATCAGAAGGGGTCTGTTCCCACCTATCTATCTATCTATCTATCTATCTATCTATCTATCTATCTATCTATCTATCTATCATTATTAATTTTTATTGAGCTCTACATATTACTCTGCTCCCCTCCCTGCCTCTCCCATCCCCACTTCAACCCTCCCTCAAGGTCCCCATATTCCCAATTTACTCAGGAGATCTTATCATTTTCTAATTCCCTGTAGATTAGATCTATGTACATATATCTCTTAGTGTCCTCATTGTTGTCTAAATTCTCTGGGATTGTGGTTTGTAGGCTGGTTTTCTTTGCTTTATGTTTAAAAACATGTACTCATTCATAGGTGATTTTTAAATATGTTCCTATCTTTTAATAGGAACTACATCTTCTGTCCAACAAAGGGGGAACTCACCAATCCTACTTTTATCCTAAAGGTTACTAAACATTATATTTTAAATACTCCTTTGAAATATTGACATAATCTAAATGCTATACTTTTACAAATCACATTTGTAAATGTCTCTTATCTATAGATTTCTTAGATAAGATAGGAAAATGCAAAATTGGGTTTGAAGTAATATGCTCATTCTTGAAATCAGAGAGAACTGCATTCTTTCATGAATTACAAGACAACTCTGAATTGGTTTCTAAACAGTAATGACACTAGCATTTGGACAAAGTAAAAGAACAAAAAATTATCTTCCATGCTATCAAAACCTTTTTGGAAGCATTTACTTTTCAGATTAGGCTTTCAGTTGCATCACGTTAATCAAACTGGGTCAAGAATGGGACAAAATATAGCATGAATAGAACAAAAAGAATAACTAGGAGTTGGTTCTGGACCTGAATGCTGAGTCATTGTCTTTCTAAATAGGGTGGCAAAAATTCTGAATTCAAATAATGTAATAAAATAACGAACATACTCACGGTCTAGACTGCCACAGTTTGCCTAATGAATAAGAGATGCTGATTCAAATTATCTGTGAGTTAATCATTCTCATATCAGGGAACATAACTTATCATATATGAAAATAGACTTTTAGAAGGTAAAACATTAAATGAAGTTTAATAAAGCAAAATAATTATGCTTCTGATATAGAGGTAAGTTATCAAGCCATCATGGAGATTGCATTTTTCAAAATTTTGTTATTAACTATCCAGTTATTGCAAGTTAGCTTGCTCTCACGTCACTCACCAAATGTGCATGTGACATCTCTATGTCAGATTTGCTAAGACATCTACTCAAATGTTCTTCTAGTTTTAAATTCAATATTTTAGTTTTAGGTTGTGAGAAAATCATATTCTCAAAATTCTTTTCCCACATGCTTCTTTAAATTCAGCTTTGAGGAAAACTACACAACTCATTTAGAATTTCTAGAATGAGCTCTAACTCATGATGCTAAATATACTGAAATAGCCTTTCAAATGTTCAAGAGTTCCTAAAATAAAACTTCTTTTATAGAACAGAGTTTAGACATAGAAACTGTGATGACAGTAGAGCATACTCCTGTACTCTCCACACATAATTTCTGCCATTAATAATGTCTTAGAAAGTCTTGGTTCTATGCATTTAAGATAACGTGTATTTTCCTTGCTTTATTGAATATTTACTTTCATTGATAAATAATACTCTTACATGTTTGAGGACTCACATGCATACATTGATTAATAACAACTTTTAACTATAACTATCATTAAGTAAAGTTGCTATAAACATCTTTGCATGAGTACTTTTGCTGAGCAATACTTTAAAAGCACTTGGTTAAATATGCAGGAATACAGTTCATGGACTTTTTGATAACACATGCTGAGTTCTGTAAGGAACTGTCATACTGCCTTCTGAAGTCTCTGATGATGCTTTCAGTTTCTACTGGTGGTGAATAAACTGGCAACCGGCTTGTGTCATTGTAACAAGACATAGATAATATTCCTTTATTCATTTAATCGCTTAAGGCCAATTGATGGATGATGTCAAACTGCTTTTCATGTGACATCTTGAAAGTGCTAAGACACCTGTTCAAATATTTTTTATACTTTAGAATTAGTTTTTTATCATTAGGTTGTAAAGAGATTTGATATATTACTGATATGTCCTTCAATATACACCTTTCAAGTATTTTCTACCAAACTGTAGTGCTTAATTTTTTTCTTAACAGATACCTACACAAGACATAAGCTTTCAAATCTCCCTTCCTTTCTCCCTCCCTCTCCCTCTCCCCCCGCCTACTTTTTTAACCACCAGCTTCTATTCATTAGCTGCCCACCTTATCTTCTTTGATGTTGAAGGGGCTTATCACTCTGTTTTTCTAGTAATGTTATTTACCAGCAATCCTTAGGGATATCCTTTGGCTCTAAATTTCCTCTATGCCATCTCTCCCTCTTTCCTTCCTTCTTTCCCTCCCTTCCTCCTTCCCTCCCACTTCTCTCCTTTTAGTATCCCATAAGAAACTGATTTCCCAGAATTATTAGTGTAGAATCAACTTCAATTTATCTTACAACAAAACCTACCATTTCTGTATCAAGTCTATAAGGACATAATAAAAAAATTAAATACCAACTAACAATGATTTTTAGCCTTTTTAATTTATCGTTTTATTTTTCCATCTATATATATATTTTTCATTTCTACCCATTTTTCCATCTCTTCCCTCTTTCAAAACCCTCCTTCCAAATTCCCTTCCCTTCTCCCAACCCCTCAAATCCTTGCTCTCTTTCTAATCTATGACCTTTATCCATTGTTATTCCATGAGTATATATGTGTATATACATATATTCCTAAATATAATCTTCTCTGCCCATAAAATGCTACATGTATGTATGATTTCAGGGCTGAATATTTGTCATTTGATAACCAACTGCGTGTTCTTTTTGGAAAAGATTATTTCTCAGTCTCTCAGTATCTTTCAGGTGCCTGTAGTTCTTTTGTAGGTTTGAGACCTTGTGACTTTTCTCCATCCACTTTGGCATGTCCATTGGTATCCAGAGGTTCTCGGCCTCTTTCCTCAAGATATTTAAAGCTATTTGTATTCAATTCTCTAGTCCATTCTTTTTTTCATGTTCTCAGATTTTCACAGCATGTTCTTCTACAGAGATTAAAAGCATCTCCGTTTTCCTTTACTGTATGGTCATTTGTCTGTATTTCTCAAGGATAAAATAAACACAACTAAAAATAGCTGTCCTACAGTTTTTTTAACCATACTTATGTTGTAAAGCATGACAGAAAGCTCTTTCACTTCAAAATACCCTTCAAATACCCACAAAAATATACTCTTAAGTGGATAGGATTCTTCTCTTTCATCTGAGATTCTTGCCTCTCAAATTATGTGGAATCCAATGTAAGAGCTGATAAGGTGCCAAGGCAATGGAGGATCTGTGAGTCTAAGTATAATATAATGACAGGTAGGTGTTTGTCAAATAGTATCTTCATTTGTGATCTATTTCATCATTTATCTATAGGGTAACTATTCTTTGAGCATCTCGTACAAGGAAGAATTCAACAAATATTTCACAAATAAATGCATCAACAATACAAAGGAGGAAATGGTAATAACACAAAACTTCTAGAAACTTTAACAATTTAGATAGCTGATCCTAAATAATACTTCATAATTAAGTTTTTTAACACTCTTGAATACCTTCTCAAATGAATGAGTCTGCTAATGCTTTGCCTGGCAGAACTAATTAATCTTCATCTCACATGAGCTTAAATATACATGTATGTAGAACAAATATACTGTCAAATAATTAAAGATAATTAATATTGAAATCATTTTAAGACAGTTTTTCAATCTACCTACAAACTTATTTTCATTATAAAAAACAATTTTTCATAGTAATGAAATGAATGTACATTTATATTTTAAAGTAATTAAATGTGAAAATAATAAGTGAGAATATAGAAATATCATAAATATTTATGAGTTGATGGGTACCTTGATTTTATAATAACCACTACTAAGAACAATGACTCACAAAAACATATACAACCTCATGACAGAACTATATCGTTGGATATTGCAGATATTGTTGGAAATTTCTCACTCATTAGAAGGCAAAATGCATCTAAATTTTAAAATACAACTATAGCCTGGAAATAAAAGAGCGATTTTAAAAATAAAACATTCAGGTACAATACAATGCAAAGATAACTTGATACCTATCTGTGGAGAAATGAAAATAGGAAAATACTAGAAGACTTTATTTTCTGTCTTTCACCACTGGGATTTTATAAGAATAGAAATGTCTGCATGTATTTTGCAAACAATATAGTTCAGAGAATGCATCAGTCACAAATCTGAGCCATAATATTTCAGATGGCTGTCAGTCACCGATGCTCTGTTGTAAAACATCAGGCACATTGTAGAGTTGATTTTTATGTTCAGAGAAAAGGTTGCAGTTAAATCACACAAGACAATACAGTCTTTTAGAAACACCTCAGGTTTCTAACACGATGTGCAGTTAAAACTTGGTCTTTGTTCATTTAGAGTATTTTCACTGAGTTTAATATTTTAAGAGTGTAATATTCTGTTCAGTAATGCCAGATAGTTCGATAGTCAGCTGAAGAAGCAGAATCCTATGGTACAATTGTGTTATATGACCAATTTTATTTTTAATATTCTTATATTCTTGAAGAATTATCATCATTTAGAGTACTTATTACAAATAATGAATCACTGTGTTTGGAAATTCATACACATTTATTTCATAATACATATTGGTCACCTAATATATACAAAAATGAAAATCTGAATTATTATTTATAAAATAAATGATAATTTCACAAATGTAATTATATATAACACATATGCTGATTAATTTTAAATGAAAAAAACAGCAACAAAAAGAATAAAGATTTTAAAATAATGTTCAACAAATAAATTTTTCAATTCTACCTTAATTCTGTAAAGCTTTTCATTTATTAAGTTGTCAGCCTAATCTCTTTCTATACTTACATGGTAAGGCAAATGCCTTGTGATTAGTGAGAGCATATTCTCACACTGTAATTATAAGAACTTGTCTTGGACAAATATTATGAACTACAAACTGTGATCATGATTTCAATTAAGTACTATCTACCCTATTTGCAGAGTCATTTCCAGATGGCTTATAAAACACATTTTTTCTATAGTGTCTTATTTTTTAAAATTAAAATTAAAAAATGTAAATTATAGTCCTCCAAGACATTTTCATTTAATGTATCAACTTAACTACAGTCAACATGAATTCATCACTAGTAGAAAACACATAATAGGAGCTGGAGAGATGGCTCAGAAGTTAAGAACACTTGCTGCTTTAGTATAGGACTTGGGATCAACTTTCAGTACCCACAAAGCATTACTGCCTGTAACTCCAATTCCATGGCGTTAAATGCCCTCATCTGGCCTCTGTGGACATCTAGTATGCACACGATTAACATGTATACAAGCAAACAAACACTCATATGCAATATAGATCTTAATAGAAATACAAGCAACTTTGCAATATAAGTACCATAGGCAAATTAAAAGAATATTGCAAAATTAATCATAAATATTTAAGAGTTCCTTGTTGCTGGAGTTTTTTCTTGGGTTCCTAACAACGGATAATAAACACACTGACATATTTTATGAGCAATCATGAGGGAATCAATTTGGGGGTTGGAGAAGTGATAGCTCAGTGGATAGGAGTACTCACACCCACATAGGTGTAGACATGACCATCTAGACACACATATCACACACTTGCACATACACACACACACACACACACACACACATGCAAATTCTTAAAAAAATAAATCTTTTTAAAGACAAAATAGTTGGTTAAAACTTTAGGGAGAAACTATGAGACTGGCTAGATAATATATGTGTTTTATACCTTTATGATTAGCATATAAAATGTTCACTCACAGTAAAATTTCTATCAAATATCAATCATATGAATTCCCCAAATAGCATGTATAAAAATGTTTATAAATACTTTATAACTTAAACATTATAACCATTATAACTAATAACTGACTTTCTAAAATGTAACAAGAACTCTTTCAATTTTGAAAAACACAAAAATAAATAGCATATTGAACAAATTTACAAATTTATTGATAATGACAAGCCATCATTTAGATATACCTATATGAAAATTATCTCCATATGAAAGCAACAACTGGTTTGTCGTTTTCCTGTGTAATATATAGCCAGAGTGTACTTAGTATTCCAAATGATTAGCAGTCTCCAATAAGAGATGAAGATGGTCAATGAGGTGTGAGTGTGTGTGTACAAGGAAATGGGTGGGTGTGGGTGTATATGTGAGAAAAAGAGGAGGGTTGGGGGAGGGAGGGAGGGAAGAAATTGGGGGGCATATTTTATACTCTTTGTATTTCCATTATAGAAGGGATTCATGTAGCCCTGTCAAGAAAGATGTATAAATAGATGAGACATGAGAATTGGGGGAAAAAAAGCTCACAGAACATATCAGAAGGAACAGAAAGAAATGTTCTGTGCTGTCGCCAAGGACAGCTTCATAGCATTTCAGCTTAACTTATCTGATGGCCCAACTCGCTTCAATAGGGTTCTTTAGAATAGAGGTTACATGTTCGATGTGTAAGCGTAAATCAAGAAGTATGGGAGCGCTGCCCGGCAAGCTTTTCTTTGTACACGAAGCACATCCAAGGACACCTGATAACAAGGTTTTTCTTCTCTATTATCAGGCAACTTCAGTATCAAGTGATTTGCCTGCTTGATTATATAGATTTTGTATCTTGGCAGCAGGTACAAAGAATCAATGTGAAAAGGTCAGCGTGTCAAGGGAAGCTCTGCAAATCTTAGGCCAATTGTTGCAGGAATGAAAATTATTCAGAGAGAGATGCTGACAAGAGGCAGCCAGTTAAGCTTTCTCTTCAGCACTTAGTCCCTGCTGCTGCACGTTAATTGCTACCTTACTATTGTGCATTACCACTTAGGCTCCCATCTAACAACGCTGAATCTTTTCAATGCACTCAGCTCCGTTCTCGTTCTATCCTTCTCTTGTTGCTATTCAATCTATTTTAGTGTGCACGTTAATTTGGAGGAGTCTTCTGATGAAGTCTTCAGTATTTGCTGTATATTAGATTTTACTCTCAATCAAGCACAAGACTCTGGAAGCAAAACTCAGTGGTTTTGGGCAAAAGATTAATTACCTTAGTCACAGATTCAATGTTCCCTCTAATTACCAGATGAAAATGAGAATACATATCTATCAGGATCTGAGCAGATTTACATGATAGGCCAAAAAACATTGGCATGTGGGAGAACACATGGGAGTAATTGATAGGATAAGGGAAACAAGCAGGATCAAGTTGCCCACTAATATGCAAGCAACAGCACTGAACCTTATTCTCTGCCTTTAGGCCAAAGATACAGGAAAGGAGTGGGTGCATGGGCACACCAGCCATGTGCAGGATGAACCTCTCCAAAGCCACCTTCCAGCAGGAGCCTTGATGAAGGTGCAGGAAGGTAAAGGAGACACCTGTTTCCACTGGAGTGCTATGATTACCCCCAAGTTTGGACAATTATCATTGTCCAAATGAAAAAGGAAACTGAGCCCATCAAAAAGAAGTATACAGGTCTTAGTGAGGACACTCAATGGGTGCTTCTCTTGTTATACAAGTATGAAGACTGAGAATTCAGATCCCCAGAAACTACACAAAAGGCAGGCACAAGACAGGAGTTCGCTGTAATCTTGGAGAACTTGGGAGGCAAAGACATGAGATCAAGATTAACTGACTGGAATTTGTGAGTTCAAGATTCTGGTAAAAATAATAAAAGTTGAAATGAATCGAGGCAGATGCATGGCAAATTTGTGCCTCCATACACATACACACATACATGCAATCATGAATTCACACACCAGTATTAACACTTGCAAAAAGGGAAAATATGGTAATGCAGTTGAAAGGAATATTTGGGGTACAGAGCAGTGAAGAAAATAAACTAAATATAAATATGAACCGTAAAATTGTGTGAAAGCATCGAGACAGGATATCCTTTTCCATTAATTTCAAACCATAGCTGATATTCATGATAAACTTCTTATAGGATGATATAACTATCCTCTAAAACAAATAAGAGAAAGTGTAGATCAAGTCAACAGGAGCAAACAACAAACAAAACTTATTGAAAGTTTCCCCTTAAATAATGGGAGCATGAAAAAGAAGCTGGTACTCCAAGGTCAGGAACTTGAGGAAGGGAAATTCCACTGAGGACAACCTTGACAACTATCTGCCACTCTTCACTAACGTGACAATGCCAGTCTCTATTGAGTGGAAAGTTGACTAGAACCTGAATGAAACAGCTGGGCAATCAGATCATCAAAAAAGCCTTTTCTCAGTTTTCAGACTGGTAGAAGAAACCCAGAAGAGGTTTTACAATGATAACATGAACATACAAGAACGCTCGGGAGAGGTTCAACGTATGCTTGCTCTTTATGGTACAAACTAAAAGATATATCAACACATGACTAAATACGAAGCAATATTCAAATTATTTCAAGTCTATTTTATAATAGCAGAAATACAAAGTACAATATACCTTGGAAGACACATTAGGAAACTAATCTGTTTCACTAGGGAGACCTGAAAGCAAATATCCCTAAGGTCATGCAGAACTGGAAACAAAACAGCTTCCATAAGTGTTAAACTAACTTTAAGTTTTCAGTTGTGTGGCACATGCCTATGTTGAATATGTGCTGAAGTACAAATTACCATCTGAAGTTACAGTTTCCACTAAGACTCCACAATTCGTAAGGAGGTGGCCCACACTCCAAGGCACTGGCTAAGAGAAAAATAAAGACAAACACATGAAAATTGATGTTGATGCTGAAATGATCAGATACTAGCATTAATATGATTCAAATGGACATATTTATAAAATATAAAGATATATGCTAGATTTGAATTATGTAAATAGTTCAATGCTATTTACACAGAAAGGTAATAATTTAAGTTGCGAAGAATTTAATGTGATGGATTAGAGCTTAAACTGTCAAAGTATAGTTTTGCAGCCAAATATGACATATATATTGTTTAAATACTTTTTTTCTATAATGAAATTAAGCCCATGTGGTTATATATTACTTTGAGGTACTTTGGTGGAAAATTCAGGGTGTCTGGTGGCAACAAATGTATATGTATCACAAAGCAGAATGTAGACAATTTGTCCCTTTACATAAAAAAGAATTGTTCCTGAATTAGACAAAGAATAACAGAAAACTGGAAGCTAGATCTCACAATTTTTGAGATCACTTCTCTCTTCCCAATATGGGCTAAGGAGTCAAGTCAGGTTTTCATAGCAAACACATTTATCTGCTGAGCCATTCTAAAAGCCCTAAATTTATGACTATCCTTCAATTGAAAGACTTTTTAAAGGAGGTGTTCTTACTATGGCTAAAAAGTTTGAAAATGTAATGATATTTATTATGCTAAATGCTAAAGAATCATCTGTATCAAACAAAATAATGAGATAATAAATAGAATAATGAGAAGCAGAATAGAATAAATAAAAATATAATAAATAGAAAAATAAGAGAATAAATAGAAGAATAAAATAAATAAGTAGAAGAATGACAAGCAGAATACCAAACCAAAAATATCAATGTGCATAAACTATAAGGCAAAGAGGTATTAATAATGTGAAAGTACGTTTTGAAGGGTAGTATATATTTAACTACAATGGAACAATAATAAAGAACAACAGTTTATCATCTTCACCTCAAAGGATAAAACCAGATATAGACAGAACATGACATGTTTGAAAAATGTCATTGCAGAAACATAACAGTATATCATATTTCAGTTTGATTAATAAAAACGAAGATTTTCAGTTGAACTAGAAACCATGTGCAAAAGACTTATATCAAAAATCATTACTGAAAATAATTCTTAGGTAGGAAAACAATTCACAATGCCAATTCCAAGTCTACAGAATGGGAAAGGATCTTCACCAACCCTACATCAGACACAAGACTGATCTCCAGCATATATAAAGCACTCAAGAAATTCGTCATCTAAACAACAAATAATGCAATAACAATGGAGTACAGACCTAAATATTGAACTCTCAACAGAGGAATCTAAAATGGCTGAATGACACTTAAGGAAATGTTCAACATTCTTAGCCATTAGAAAAATACAAATCAAAATAACTTTGAGATTCCATCTTACACCTGTTGAGAATGGCCAAGATCAAAAACGTGGATAACAACTTATGCTAGAGAAGTTGTGAGGTAAAGGGACACTCCTGTATTGCTGGTGGTTGTGAAAACTGGTACAGCCCCTTTGGATATCAGTAATGGTGACTTCTCAGAAAATTAGGGAACAGCTATGTTCATAATTTGTTTGTCATAGTCAGAACCTAGAAACAACCTAAATGTCGCTTGACCAAAAAATGGATAAGGAAACTGTGGCACAATTTACACAACTGAAAACAACACAGTAGAAAAAATGATAACATCTTGATATTTGCAGGCAAATCGAAGGATCTAGAAAACATTATATTGAGTGTGGTAACACAGACCCAGAAGACAATTATTATATGATTCACTCATAAGTGGTTTTTAAACATAAAGCAAAAAAGCCTACTAATCATAATCCCAGAGAACCTAGACAACAATGAGGACACTAAGAGAGACATACATAGATCTAATCTACATAGGAAGTAGAAAAAGACAAGGTCTCCTGACTATATTGGGAGCATAGGGACCATGGGAGAGGGTTGAAGGTGACAGGGGAGGAATAAAGGGAAGCATAGAAAAATGTATAGCTCAATAAAATCAATTTTAAAAAGTCGTAGGAAATCATACTATTAAGTATCTACCTAAAACTCACAAATCTGTATGTCTGTATATGTGTAAATATAAATTACAAAATATTTATTTTTAGAAGGAAAATTCTTATTTGTTCTTGCAGTGCTCCTTTCAAGGGTAAAGACAGTCCAACAAAATGTATACAACAAGTATTTGAGTTACTGGCCATGGTTGTCCAAGAGACTCCAAATACATTACCAGTTATTTCTGTTGAACTTATTTATTCTCCAGTGATAGAAGATAAATCTCTATTTGACATGACAAAATGCATGTCAAACACAAGAGGACTCCTGATTCAGAACTGATTTAAATGCTTCTTTCTGGAGAATAAATGTTAATGGTACCACAAAGCACAACACTGGCTTCCAATGGAGAGAAGCCATTAAGATTCCCATCTAGCTATGATACCTATGAACAACAAAAATGACTAGAATGACACAATAACCCTAAGGGGTGCAGTAGTGGCGTGGTGATAAGCAACAGGTCTCTAATTGTACTCAAGTCCTATTTAGCAAGACTAAAACACTATATGGTACTAGACACATTCATCTATACAAGACTAGTAAAGCCACAAATACTGGAGGAGAAACTACAAGTCACTTAACTAAAATGCCACAATTCCTAACTGCAATATAAATATTTGTCCTTATAATGAATGATAGGCATAGTTTTCTATGTTCTCATCAAGGAAAATTCTCTTTGCAACAGACAGGGACCATTACAGAAACCACAGCTGATCAAAATACAGAGTTGTGGTTTTCAGTACCAAGGAATACATCGACAACACAAATCCCTCACCTAAAGATCGGGGATTATTGCAGAAGATGGAATAAAAAGATTGTATGAGCCAGTGAATCGGGAAGAGAAGCTGCACCACAAAATCTCACATAAGTTGAACAAGAAGTACACCAGTAAATATACTAACATGGACAGAGGAAAGCCTAGGAGGTCTCTCGTGCATACAGAACAACATGCTAAAGAATGATGACAAATGAGAAATAGTCTTCTACAGGTAGAGCAAACCAATTGGTTATTCAGTACCAATAGGTCACCTTTGAAAAGATACAAATAGCATTATAAGCTGGTTGTATTTAAATATTTATAATGCATATGCATACATATATACACATATGTATGTAACAACTATTAATGGAAATTGGGAGCCTGGATTTGAAAGACCTTGGGCAGGGTAATAGTGGAGGACATGGAGGGGAAAAAGTGGGGAGAAATGGTATATTATAGTATAATATCAAAAAAGAAAGAAAATTACTATAATCTGAAGACATTTTAAGTATACTTCCCAATGGACACTCTATTGACAGTACTAAAAGACAAAATCACACACAATTCTTGCTTCACTTTGAAAGGGCAGCCAAAGAAAATCAGTAACAAATGTATGGGTATTTTCTAAACCCATCATGAAATTAATGATTTAAAGAATCATAATCTAAGGAGTTCGAGAAAGACAGCAATATTGTCTAGTACACTATTGTCCTCAGATACATGTATCCAATGGTGTGTGATGACTGCAAGAAAAAAAAACAAAGAAGTGCCAGACAGAATGGGAAATACCTATAATTTTAACACTGAGGAGAAGGCACAGGAATCTGGATTTCAAGAGCAGTCTTGACTACAAATGAATCTATGGTCAGTTTAGCATAAATGAAAACCTGGTTCAACCCAACCAAAAAATGAGAAACAGACATCAATAAAACATCTAACATAATTTGTGCTACTGATTTGGGGCTGATCTGAAAGCTTGAAAGAGCTGGAGTCACAGAGGCTGTATAGGCCAGCCTGGTAGTTTTCCTCAGGATCTTTATTAAGAACGCATAAGCTCAGGAAAAAGGAAAGAAATCTCTGTTCAAGTGAATAAAGTTTCAATCAGTACAGGGCAACAAATAGTTCAAGTCTGGGGATGGAGAAGAAAGATAGGAATTAATATTCCAGAAGGGGGCAATATTAAGGACGATTTGTGAAAAGCATGAACTTTTGTGTCAGCAAGCTGATTGACAACCTTAAAAGTCATAAGTAGATTTCTGGAGATACTGAGGGGGAATAAAAATAGTCTCACTCTAAAACCATCTCAAGTCTGGAGATCTTGTGAAACTACAACAACTCCCATGCTCACAACTGCATCCTCAAATTTCTACATTAGTGGCATGAGAGATATGAGCCCTTTATTTCCTTGATATGCAACAACTAGTACCACGGACAGCATGACTGAAAATTTTAAGCAGCTTACTATAGACTCTTGGTTAGAAAAATATGTAAACTTTGATATATTCAATAGTTCTTCCAATATATAACACCCTGCCTTACTTTCCCACTACAAGGTTTTAAAAGAAATCCCATACTAATTATGGCATTTCTCTATATGCACCTATGATAAATTCAAAATACAAATTGACGAAATAAATAATCTCGAAGGCTCTTTAAGTGTTGTATTGGATAGTTTCCTGTCAACTTGATATAAATTAGAGTCATCTGAAATGAGAGCACCTCAAATTGAGCAAATGTCTCTCTCTGTATGATCTGGCTATATGAAATATTCTTAATTAGTGATTGATAGGGAAGGGCCAGTCCACTTTGGGTGGCACTATCCCTGTGATGGTGGTCTTATGCTCTATTCATAGCACGGTGTGCAAGCCATGGGAAGCAAGGCAGTAAGCAGCACCCCTCCATAGCCTTTATACCAGTTCCTGCCTTCAGGATCCTGCTGTGTTTCAGTTCCTGTCCTGACTTCCTCCAGTGATGCACTACAATTCAGAACTGAGAGCCAAATAAACTTTTTTCTTCCCAACTTGATTTTGGTTGTAATGTTTTATCCCAGAAATAGAAGTCTTAACTAAGACAAGTGCTTCCATAACATCCTGAGACTCACAATGCGTATTTAAATATTTTCTCATAATTATTTATAAATCCAGTGTAATTTTATTTTTATTAGGTTGCTGTGACATTAGAGTTTAATGCATCCTTATCTCCAAAACTCATTACTAATTAAACAAATTCATCTGAACAGTGTCTAGAAAGTCCCATGTATTTCATCTTTTTTTTTCTCATGGTTTATTTTTTTTTTTTTTTTTTTTTTTTTTGGTTTTTCGAGACAGGGTTCATGGTTTATTTTTTTATATTTAAAAACTTCCATCTCCTCCCCTCCTCCTCCCCCTCCGTCCCCTCCTCCTCCCCCCTCCCTCCCATCCTCCTCCCCCTTCCCTCCTCTCCTGCTTCCCCTTCCCTCCCCTCCCCTCCACCCATACCTCCCCTCCCTCCCTCTCAAGGCCAAGGAGCCATCAGGGTTCCCTACTCTATGCTAAGACCAAGGTCCTCCCAACTCCCCCCAGGTCCAAGAAGGTGATCGACCAAGCTGAGAAGGCTCCCACAGAGCCCGTCCATGCAGAAGAATCAGAGCCCAGCGCCATTGTCCTTTGCTTCTCAGTCAGCCCCCGCTCTTGGCCACATTCAGAGAGACGGGTTTGGTCGCATGATCCATCAGTCCCATTCCAACTGGAGTTGGTGATCTCCCATTAGTACTGTTCCACCGTCTCCATGAGTGAACGCACCCCTCACGACCATGTATTTCATCTTAAAAGAGGCTAAAGTTTTCAAGTTTCAAAGTCCTTGTATACAGTATATATTTTAAGAGATTGTCTCATTTATTTTGACTGTGTCTATATTTTATGATTGCCTATGCAGCATTTTCAACTTTAAAATTAATGTCAATGAAGTCTTCTGAAATGCCAGCTGCCATCATAGTTGAAACTTCAATAGGCAAATTGCTCATATTTCATGTCCTAGTTATTCTCAAAAAAGGTTCATCAGAGTGGCATTATGCCCTGTTTCACAAGTATGTTGAATTCTTTTTCTAACAAGTAAAAGAGAAACCTTGTCGTCTGCGATTTTGGTTTCCTTGGGTTTTTCTGTTACTTTCTTCTCAAACACTTGAACAGCAACTACAGAATTATGAGAAGGGCTTTAATATAATCTATGCTGTGATTTCAATTTTAATAACACATTATGACATATATAAATCCATTTATATCTTTCTGGTTAAAGCCATTTTTAAATGTACTTTGATTTTTCCAGCCCTTATCTCTGTCATCAGCAACCGGTCCCAACCTGCTCCATCCACACATATACATAGTAATCTGGGCTGGATAGAACAGCCCATCACCACTCCAAAGTCAATGACAGGTGCACAAATCACTGTAATATACAAAGGCTAGCACACTGTCATTTCATGTTTGAACAGAAAGAAGGAAAAGAATTGCCACTACATTTTCACTATGGAGAAGCCTAGGAAGGATTTGTAATAGCAATTTTGGTCTTAAATAGGACAGCCATTTCTTTCTGGTAAGAGGAGAATATAGGATCTAAGCCAGACAATCACTGCCTCAAGAAACTTACCAGCTGAGAGTGGTGTTTCATGAAGTTATCCCATCATTCGGGAGACTAAGACACAAATTACCAGGAGTTAGAAGGCAGCCTGGTCTTTATAGTGAGGCTCAGGGTAGCCTAGGCTTTTTAGTGAGGGCCTGTCTCAAACTAGTAAACAGCAAACAAGTAAACCAACAAAACTAAAATAAATGAATGGATGAATAGATAGATAGATAGATAGATAGATAGATAGATAGATAGATAGATAGATAGATAGATGATAGATAGATAGATAGATAGATAGATAGATAGATAGATAGATAATAGATAAATAAATGCACTGACATGATTTGACCAGAGTAATGATAGGGCCAGGAAAGGCCACAGGGTCACCTTCAGAAAAATTTCCAAAAAATGTGTTCCAGAGTAGGTGTTTAACATTACTTCCTAGTTTTTATAAAATGTTTTCAGTGTTATTTTTCTTAATAAAGAAGCCTAACATTTTCTTTTGCTAACAAACATGAGGTTGTAGATTTCTTCACAAAGAGTAGGAATTACTGATGCTCTATACTAGGATCTAGCCAATCACTTCCAAAGCAATTTTCCTAGAATTTATTTAAAATTTAATAAGTTTCACGTATGGTTTAAATGTGACCATGGTGAAATCCTGGAGCAAGAAATAAGTCATTGTTTGTTTGTTCCATGCCATGAAAGCAGCACATGAAATGGGCAGAGATTTGTTTGTAATTTACCTGAGTTCTCAATATTCCCTAAAGACAACTTCCATTTCCTGAGTGTGTCTGGAAGGCATGCGGTTGTGATTGTCTTTGTTAGCATTTCTATTTCTGTTAGAAAATACCGTGGCCAAAAGCAACTTGGAGTGAGTTTGATTTATACTTCCAGTGCACAGTACATTACTGGGGGAAGTCCAGAGAGAAACTCAGGTCAGAATCACAGAGGAAAGAAGTAAAGCAGAAGGCTTGTTCAGCCTGGTTTTTTTATGCAAGCTAGGGCCATTTTCCCTGGATAGTCATTACCCACATTGACCTGGGGTTTCCTTCACACATCAATCATTGATCCACAAAATGCCCAAAGAATGTGCTTACAGGTCAATCTGATGAAGACAATTTCTCAGTTGTTGTTTTCCCTTCCCAGCTGACCCTAGCTGGCATAAAAGCTGACCAGCATGGTTATCTCTCTCACTTATAAGTGTCTATGTAAACGTTTTTAGGACAAAAAAATCAAGTCATTAATAATGTAAAGGAGTTATCTATTATGGAAATACCATTTTTTAAAATGTCTATTAAATTTGACACAGCCTCAGTTTTACATTTTAATAAACCATAGTCATAATCATGCACATAGATTTGTTTGTATATTAGATGCAAGTTTCAAGATAACATCTAATTTACAGAGATGCAATAGTATTTTGAGTCATAAAATAAGACTCTGGCTGTAGGCTGCTTTAGTTTATCTTCTTGTTACCACTCTCTAACTATATGATTTTAGACACATTATATATACACAGTATGCCATTGTGTTCTGAAATATTAAAGGGGATGATAATGGCTTATTTTATATGGTCACAGTAGGAACTGAAAGAGTGATATATATTGTAGTAGGGATTACATATATATAGTAGAAGAGATTAACTGAGAAATAATATATATGTGTGTGTGTGTGTGTGTGTGTGTGTGCCTGTGTTTGTATATGTTTCATTATCAATATACTGAATACATACCAAAGTTATAAAAATTAAAATATTTTAGAATCCTTTATTACCAAAAATTATTTGTGAGAACAAAGCACACTGATCCTTTATGATATCTGGCACCAACTGTTTTATTTTAAAATAAGAATGATTCATTTAGTTTTATAGTTGTATTAGATAAAAAAATTTGTGTTAACATATGTATAAGAGAAGTAATACATGAGAATTTGATCACAAAGTAAAGAATTCTGATCGTATATATTTATTTAAATTCTGAACCAGTATTTCTCTCCTCTATATCTGTGGGTGATGAGGAAGCTTTAGTCCTAGGCCTGTACCTACCCATAGTTACAGGTATGCAAAAAACCTCATTTCTGAATGTACTATTAATAGTATTTAATAGATACTGAAGTATTTAGTAGATAATGTGATTTCCAATTGTGAAAGTTTTATTCAACTCAACAGGAATGTGTTTTTAAAGTGTTTCCTATCAAAAATTTCTAATCTTATAGTTTTGAGGGTTCTTACATTATTTGAAATTTCATTCTTTATGAATAAGCCATTGTTATTCACATAAATAGCAATCATAATAATTTAAGTTATTTTTAAATACTTGGTAATACATTTATTTAAATGATTGTTAATCTTTTCCTAAGTCAATATGTACTAAGTAAATATGTTTTACAAAACATTAAAGTTTTCAGTTCTTTAGGTTAGTGTTCTCATCAGTCACGAGATGGATAGGCAGTCTAAAGATCTAGAAGCTATATTATTGCATGAAAAAATTCAGAAACAAAAGCATAATGTCCACCTTTAATAAAGAGCTAATAATTTACAGAAGTAATCATATCTATATCTGGTATGTGTTTCAATGATATATTATTCATAAATATGTGAGCAGCCTGAATGTCCCTGGTACACAAAAGTGTCCCAGAAATGACTGCTTATCCTGCTCACGCAGATGGCTCATGTGCCTCTTGTTAGATCACCACGCAGAAAGCAATAGCTTTTCTTAAAAGACTTTTGCCTTAGCCATTTCTCACTTGCTTCCTACCAGCAACTCCTTGTATTGTCCCTTGAGTTTCATGGTATTATGGTAGATGAGAGCTGTCGGAACCCATTCAAGCCTCAAATAGAGATTTCTTCCCTGATTTCGGATGAAAAATGTGAATGCGAATGACGGTAATTTTTCTACGTTAGTGCTAAATCCAATGAAAAACAAGAATAAGAGATAAGAGGAAATATGGAAGGAGATCATAGAGGAAAAATGTTAGCTGGCAGAATTCTTTGTATTTTATGTTACTGCAAAAACTTTTATACGTTTTAAAATCTGGTCTTGGTTAAACGTTATCAGTAGGATTCATGCACACTACTAACTGGCTATTCTATTCTTAGACAACAAAGACTCAGCAGCAGCTGTCACTGCTCAAACTATTTTGTTAATGTAGTCACTTTGAAATTTCTTACAAATAGGGTGTCCTAAGAGGCTTTGCCTCACAAACTGTAAAACACAGCACACACACACACACACACACACACACACACACACACACACACACACACACACCCCCACTATCTGAAGTAAATTATTACCAAAAGAAACTAATTCACTTACCAGGAAAAAAATGTTTTTCTGTCTTCCTTGTTAGACATTTGAAATATTATATGTCCTTTGCTGCCAGACTATATTAAGGAAAAATATATTCCACCAATTAAGTTTACTTTCTATATATATGAGAAGGGAGAGTCACTATTTTTGGTTTAGAGATAGAAAATCACAAATCACTTCATAAAACTGTAGTACAAGGTGGCATCATCACCATGGTGTAGTGGTGACATCATCACTGATTCAGAAGGAATATATGACAAATATCATCTTCATATGTATCCATCACTCTTTACTCATATTTGAGAGAGGATGAAAATAACATGAAAAGATATAAAGTGTATAATTACGGCATTGTTACTTGGCATTTCTGAATAACACTGAACAATATGATAAATTCTCAGTATCCCATAGTGAGTAATAAAGAGTGATAATCGACTGAATAAAATTGAATAATTATTGTAATGTCTTTCCAAACATCTCTGTTATTTTATTTGAAACAAGAGTGTCAGCCTTAGAGTAATGATAAATGGAACCTATTACATTAGTTAAGCAGCATGAAAAGCTGTCAGTTTTCAGAATGGAAATTATAGTAAAAATACAAACAATTAAAAAGTCATGGGTTGAAACAGGGAGTGAAGAGGCAGGGAGGGGAGCAGAAAAAATGTAGAGCTCAATAAAAATCAATAAGAAAGCATAAAAAATACATACAATCACTCCAGTAATATTCTGAATTCTGAACTTTTTCATTGTGCTGTGTTGTGTTATGGCATGCTGCATTGTGTTGTTGATGTTGTGAGTCAGGGTCTTGAATGCTCTCAATAAATGAAAATGACCTTGATCTCCTAATCTTCCTACCTCCACCTCCCAAATTCTAGACTATAGCCATGAGCAGCCATCTCTAGCTAAGAGTGTGAAAATCCAACAAAGGTAGTAAGACTAGGAAAAGCAACAAGAAGAATGTTTAATGGAAAACTTTAATTTCTCTTCTAAGAAGTATTACTGACATTAAATGAAACCAAAAATGAAGTATCTATCTATATCTATCTATCTATCTATCTATCTATCTATCTATCTATCTATCTGTTTACTACTTAGTTGAAACAGTGAGGATAAAATGGAAATAAATGATTATATATTTATAGTCATATTTCACACACGTATGTATAGTGTAGATGTACAAAATATTTAAAATGATAATACAATGATCAAGAAAATTGCATATGATGCATGTTTTTCATACACTAACTGATTAAGTGACAGGATAATGAGCAAAAAGCATAACCTATCATTAAAACTGCATCCACATTGTATATTTATCAATTTAAATTTTTTTTTCGAGACAGGGTTTCCCTGTAGTTTCTAGAGCCTGTCCTGGAGCTAGCTCTTGTATACCAGGCTGGCCTCGAACTCAGAGATCTGCCTGCCTCTGCCTCCTGAGTGCTGGGATTAAAGGCGTGTGCCACCACCGCCGGGCTTTCAAGTTTAAATTTGTACATTTGCATATGCATGTGTGTTTATGTGTGCAAAGTTACATCCATACTATGTGTGTAGAGGTCAGATGATGACACGTAATAGTTAGTTTCTCTTTGCAACAGATGTGTCCTGAGGTTCAAAGTCAGATCATTAGATTTGGTGCCAAGAGCCTGTAGCATCTGAACCATATCATGGACCCAAGATCTGCCCCTAGGTTGAATTTAGTCATAGTTCAGAATTTCCAGCTTTCTACCTCAATGAAGGTGCTCTGTATGTATAAACTTAGTTGTATTTTTGTAGGTTCACCTCTGACCCTCATATGGCTCCTTCCATTAACATGTAGTGTGTACAACAGAACACACTATGTGTTAATCATGTTTTTTCACTATTCTCAGAACCAAGAAACTTTTTCTGCAGAAACTGTATATCAGAAATGAACATTTTCTATTTTCTACTTTTATTTTCAAGTCCTCTGTTACTTCATCTAGTCTTATGACTGAAATGTAACCTATATGCTTGACATCTTAAATTATTTCTCCATGCCATGCTTTCCTCTGTAGTCTTTGGTTAACAATAGTGAGAGAGCTGACTCTGCTCCTCACCGGCTGTACCTCTCAGGAAAACAGGCCTTAAGCACCTGAGTAGCACAATAGAGCTGACCCTGTTGACAGGGTTGCAGGTGATCTCAGCCCTAGGAACCTTCGTGAGAGATGTTGTCTCACTCCTCAGATACCATATATTGGAGTGGGCACGTAGAGCTTCTCCAATAGAGCTGATCCTATTGGCTGGGTACAGGTGAGTCAGCCATGAAGGAGAGAGAACAGGCAAGCTGATCCACCCAGCTCTCCCCCTTGTCTACCATGCAACGGTATAGTTGAGGGAAAATGCCCTTCTCCCCTCTTCTACCACTTGCAACTGTGGCAGCAGGAAGAGCAGGCCTCGGGGCCACAAGAGTAAGAGAGCTGGTCCTACATCTTACCAACTGCAATACTCCTAAGAGCAGACCCTACAATTCCCTTGGACAAAACAGTAGAGCTGGCCCCGGTGGTGGGTGGGGCAGTAAGCATTCAGAGAGTAAGATTTGAGAACTGTTCCTGCTCCTTGCTGCTTGCTTCACTTGGAAAATAGCCAGGGCAGTGCCGGAGACCTCACCCAGGTGGAGTCGGAGAGATAAAGCCGGTAGGCTGACCAAACTAAATACCACTAAGACTGAGAACCAGGACTATGAATTGGCCCACTCCCATGTCCCCCACACTTATGATCTGTTGGAACATGTGAAGGGGCTGAACCTACAGTCCAAAGCTACAGGGTCCCCAAGAACCAAGGCAACAATAGGATATCCAAAAGGAGTCCCATTGAGGACACAGTATCAAGGGTGTAGGAGAACCAAAAGACCTGCAACCAGACCAATGAATCAGCGTAAAGAAAATTTGCAAGTAGCTATGTATGGACTAATGGGTAATTGTGTGACTTACTGTGCCACATGAGAGCTTCCAAGCCAAAAAAAAATTCCTTTTTTTGTATGTTAGTTTTCTTTTTTCTTTCTTTGTTTGTTTTCTTTAATTTGAGGAGGAGGTTGCATGGACAGAGGGCATATATGAAGAGATGGAGATATAAATGGGATTAGGATGCATGGTGTGAAAAATCAACAAGGAACCAGTACAAAAAATTAATTAATTAAAAATATATATCTTCTCAGCAATCCTCTCCCCAAAAGTACCATCTCTTAGCTAAATAATTGTATTAAGCTCATTTTAGTCTATGTCTTATAAATTAAATACAATGAGTTGCTTTCAGATACAAGACCTCTTTCTCTCTCTCTCTCTCTCTCTCTCTCTCTCTCTCTCTCTCACACACACACACACACACACAGAGAGAGAGAGAGAGAGAGAGACAGAGACAGAGACAGAGACAGAGACAGAGACAGAGACAGAGAGAGAAGAGGGGGGAGGGAGAGAAATATTGTTTCATACTACAAAATAGCCATAGTCCTTACAGTGACCAACAATGTTTGGACCCCCACCACTCTAACTTCCTCCTTCTCAGTAGCTTCTAGGTCTTCACCTTCAAAGTTATACCAGGAAACAAGACTGGTACAAGTTGAACTCAGAGTCCATTCTCATATACTCTCTGGAGAGCTTCCTTCCATTGCATAAACCCACTGCTGCTTTCTTATCTCTCCTCAGTATTTATTCTAAAGTTATTCTTTTTGCTAAGTTCTTTTTAGGTCATGTTATCTCTAAAGTAAAATCATCAACATTTATCTCTCCCCTTTCTATATTTTATCAATAATACTAACACAGCAAAGTATGTTTTTTTTTCCTTACACATACTTAGCACTTTGCTCCTATATAGAAATACTTGCTCCATCTTCCAGTCTCATGGACCTTTTTCTGCCCTGCCTCATCCCTCATCCCCATGTTAAACTGTTGTTGGTAAAAATCCAAGGCACAAATACTGGCTGTATATAATACATAGCTGTTCCCTTCTTTTCATGGAAGATTCACTCTTCCATGAGCTACACTCATGCCCAGAGTGTAACAGTACTGTACATTACTGAACATAGTATGCCATTTACAGAGGAGGTAAGTTTTTAATACAACTTAGAAGACAAATCTATAGGTTGAAAAAGAGAGCTTTAGGCCAGTGAGATGGCTTCGTGCCTAAGAACATTTGCTGATAAGCCCAGTACCCATGTCGAAACTCCAGGACCTACCTGCTGTCAAGGGAGAGCTGCATTCTTCAGCCTCTTATGGCACCCATGATCTCTCCAAATAATAAACAAATAAATGCAAAACATTTAAAGGATATGTTTCATAAATGTTCCCAGTAAATGATACCTGATGAACAATATACAGGTTTAACAAATAATTAAATAAAAGCATTGTTATATTTCATGAAGTATATCCCGATTATTAATTAGCTTTAATAGATAAAATGTTCAACAAGTGATAAATATACTAATTAAATCCGCCACAAATACAGTTATCTCAAAATGATTATATTTTAGGAAGAGCATAATCCTGAAACAGAGGAGAGTGTTTTTGATTAACTTTTGATAACTTAATTATTTGGTAAAAGTATACAGAGCAATGCCTTGAATAAGTCCAGAAATCAATTCACACTAATCTTTACCTATCCAAAACTTCAATTGCTCACTTTAGAAAAGTATAATTGAATTTACAAATAAATTATCGCACATCCATGACAGCTGTTCAGGAAAGACCTGTGGAGCAATCTGACAGTTAATAACTTGCTCACACCTCTAGGAACAGGACCCTTACTACTTCCCAAAAGAACATTTTTTTGTGCTACACACCTTGAAGAGTTCCATCAATATTTTATTTCTAAGTCCCAAACAATCTTAATCCTACTAGGATCATTTCACCAGAACATCTCTCAAAATTAAACCAATTATCTTCCATCTTACTATTCCCCACATGAACTGCCAACACTTTGCCATTCATTATTTTGCAGTGGAAGGAATAAGAATATGAGTAAAGATGTCAAGACCATGATGGGTACACACACTGAAACGGTTTACCTGAGCTAATGGGAGCTCACCAATACCAGCCAGACTGTAAAGGAACAAGCATAGACCCAAATTAGTCCCTCTGAATGTAGTTGACAGTAGCATGGATGAGGCAGACTGGGGGGCCACTGGCAGTGGCACCAGGATTTATCCCTACTGTATATACTGTTCTTTTGGGGGTGAAACCTGTTCTCTTTGGATGGATCCCTTGCTCAGCTTAGATATAATAGTGAGCACCTTGGACCTTCCCTAAAGCAATGTGCTTTACTCTCTGAGGAGTGGATGGTGGTGGGGTGGGAGAATATGTGGTGGGAATGGGAGGAGGGGAGGGAGTGTGAAATTGGATTGGTATGTATAATGAAAAAGGATAGTTTGTTTTCTTTTTATAAAAAAAAATTAAAAAGAAAGAAAAAAAAGCAATGATCCATGAATGAAACTAAAACCCACAAGGAAAGTGTCATTTGTCTTTCAGTCAGATAACTCAGGAGCATCATCCCTATTCAGGTTTCAATCTTCTTGATCTACCCTTACTGCAAGACTGATGAATTGGATTCCTATGCGAATCAGGAAACTTTTCAACTACTATCAGGTAGAATCACATGGATTCTTGAGGAAAGACAATGAAAACATACTGGGTCCTTGGTCAAAATTCTCTATTTACTGGCTGTTTTCTTTTTTCCCTGTTTTCTAAGAACCAACAGAGCGAGGGTAACATATGGAAGAGAGTAGAAGGCAGTGCTAATTCTCAGTATTTAGTCTGTGTTCAACCATTACCATACCACCTTGTATGATGCCAGAAACAAAGATTCTCATGAACACTGTACACATACCAAATAGTAAGTTCTTAAGAACTGGTCCATAAAACTTTTTATTTCATCACATGGCTCTGGTAAGTGCCTTCAATGAGGATATAATGTATATGAAGTATAGGGTGTATTATTTGTGACTTAGATGCCAACTCTAGGCAAAAGTACTTGGAGACATACTCAAGCTTCTGGTGCTGCATTCAGAATCAACCACTACTTAAGGGGAGCAGGCAATCTTAGCTCCTTGAGTTTCTCTTTCCACTAGTCTGTCTCATGTCTTTCTTCCAATGCCATTTAACAAACTGCAGCCTTTCTTCCTTACACAGCTTTGACCCTTTCCACTTAGAATTCCAGGTATTTGGAGGTGAGTGTGTTTGCAGGTGGAAGATGTGTCTGTGTGGTGGAGGATGGGTGAGTATGAGTGTGTGTTGTTATATGGAGGATGAGGGAGTGTAGAATGATGATGATTAGGTGGGTGCAAGTGTGTGAGTGGGGTGCGTGAGTGTGTAGAAGTACATAGGGGGTGAACACATCTAAACTCGTCTAGGACAGAATGCATAATACAGAAGACTATATATAAATATGTAAAAATATATAAATATATATATAAAAAATATATAAATATATTTATATATATATACATATAAAGTCTCTGAGAGGGAGACTTTCCCTACAAGATAAATATGAATCTGCCATGTGAAGAGGTGAATAGCTTCAATTTTTGCTTTGCAGACATGGTTAGAAAAATCATTTATGGTAGAAGTTATTGTGCTGAGATTTCTTATTTTAAAATTGTGAGAATTTGGCTTCATATATGAGGGGCTTCCATGATAAAAAATAAAAGCTATCTTTCCATGGTGGTGTTTGGGTGACCCGAGAATTTTGAATTAAAGATTAATTATGTTTGCAAAAAAATAAAGTTTAATTAACTACTTAGCATTAGAGAATTTAATGTACAATTACCAAAGATGCTTATATTTAATTACATTAATATGTGAGGACTTTCTTTATAACTATGAATAACATTATTAATGTGAGAAATATCAGGCAGTTAATACTCCAGAGGTAATAAATCTGCCAAATGATTAAATATAATGCCTGTAATTTTCTGGTGGTTCACAGTCATTACTAATATTCAAATCTAATGAAACCTTAGAAAAATTCAAGTGAAAGGAAATTTTTAGCTTAAAACATTTATAACTAATCTAAAACCTTTCAACTAGCAATTTGTAACTAGTCATGATAGTCATCTATTTAAAATCAATATCACAGTAAAAATAAAAACAGCAGCTAAAACAGATAACCCAAATGAGAAAGCTCAATGTTTCCAAGCTATAGCTAACATTCTTTTTCTCCCAGACAGCCATATAAAATCTCTTTGTCTTATAGTCAAGCAAAATATAGAAATTACAGGTAAATGATTGAATTCTAGAATAATAAACATGTTACTGGAAATATTAAGTTTCTAATGTACTTCTAGATAATAAGTTTGTTATATAAAATATGCTTGTCTATAAAAGTAAATACTGAAATAAGCTTGGAGATTTAGCTCAGTGATGGAGAGCTTGTTTAGGAATCAAAAGCCCGATTTAGCCCTTAGCACAACACACACACACACACACACACACACACACACACACACCTGTACATTGTCTAAGAAACCCTACAATTTAAACCATGCCATAATGACAGCCTCTTCTTCATATCATTAATGATATCTACAAAGATCCATTCTACAAAATAAGGTAGGATTCTCAATACAGTGGAATTTAGAATGAATACTTCTAGTTGTTACGGAGACTAAGTATTAATCATATATCAAAAATACTTTGATTTCTAAAGTAAACAAAAGAAGAGACCTTTAGAGATGGCAGCTCATTAATTCCAGGAACATATTAAATGACAAAATCAATGGAATTTTGCAGAGTGGTTGACCAAAATTTTGGTGCAGGACAATTATCCTGGAGCATCCAGTTTGTCACAAAAGTAAACAAAGGACATATACCTAGTTCTTCCAAATAAAACATGTTTGAATTTGCTCCATAAAACTGACTTCGTACATTATTCATAACTGTTAATTAAAATTGCATTTTTGTTATTAAATTTGACATGATCTGTTATGGGAGAATCTTGACTTGTGTTCTCAGATTTGTGCAATGATATGTGCTTATGGGAGGGTGGAGGAGCACCTTTGCAGTCATTCTATATCAATTTCTATTTGTTTATTGAGAATATGTTTCTCACTAAAGCTTGCACCATTTCAGTTAGACTGGCTAGCCCGAAAGCTACCAGGGCTACCTGTGTTTACCTTCCATTCCACCATACATACATGAAATGCAGGATTACATGCTCACGCCACCATGTACAGATTTATACGAGGGTTTTGGGATTGGAATATGGCCTCACTTGAATAGCAAGCATCCTTTCCCACTGGTCTATTTCTCAAGTGCCCTGCTTATAATTGCTTCCAATTTTTGATTTTTAATGAGATTCCAGAGTATGGAAGTAAGTGGATCTCTGTATCTATATTTGTTTCTTGTGCCGTTTCTTGGGCTCTTTCCCTTCCGATTGTTGATTTAGCCCTATTCTGATTTGTTTGCTTTTTGTTTTATCTTTTATTGTACTTTGTTATCATAGCTTAGATGGTGTGTTTTCTAAAGAGAGGCAGAAAAGGTATGGATCTAAGTAGGAGAGTAGGGGAGGAGGAACTGATTAGAGGGCGGGAACCATAATCAGGACATACTGAATGATAAACAAACATAACAAAGGAAAATGGAAACCTCCATTTTTAATAAAACAATGACAACAGCAACAACTTAAGCCATCAGCCATTCATCCGAGAACAAGAGCTAATGAATTACGGCTTAGTTTACTCGGCACTGCCGATAAGTTATTCTTTCAACCAAAGTCGTGATTTTACTTAGGCTGTATTGTGTTAACGTAATTAGATATTAGCAGCTCATATTATTTCCTTCTGGGTCCAAATTATTCCAGTAGTTGATACTGTACAGCCTGGGCAGTGCACCATAAAAGCCAGACTCATCACTCCTTTCTCTTTAAGGCTGTACTTGACATTTTCTATTTATAACTATTTGATAAGCTGAAATATTTAATTAAAATCACTCTATACTCTCAGCAAGTTAGTAAATTTGAAAGAAAACCTATTGTTCTAAAAATTAGTCAGTTAAAATAATCAAACTAGTGGTATCTTTTAAATTTATTATACTTTATTTTATTTCATTGATATCTGTGAATATTATGTTCAAGATCTATTGTAATCTACAACTATGATACACAAAAAAATAAGTCAGCAAATATTTTAATAACATGATTTAGTATAGGTAGCTATTTTTTGGCCTGTTCATTTTTTATTATTGTTATTTTGTTTAGCATTGCTTCGCTCCCATCCCTATTAGAAAGAAACTGATTTATATCAGTTTCAAGCTCAAAGTTCCTAGAAAATCTGACAATCATCTTTTTATCTATATTTTTATTTTGAAGAAAAAAAACAATCCAAATTCCACTCCTTCCCATCTTCCCAGTCCCATCCTTCTCCCTCCACAGACTCTGCCCCCACCCCTCCAACCTTAAGGGAGTGCCATGCACCCTGCCCTGTGAAAAGTCGAAGGCCCTCCCTAATAGGTCTAGGTTGAACAAGGTTTACATCCAAAGAAAATATGATTCCATGAACTGGTATATGCAGTAGTAGAGACACATTACAGTGTCATATCAGTGGCCCCTCAGTCTGCCCCAGCTGTCAACCCCCTTCAGAGGGGCTTGCTTGTTCCTGTGCTTGTTCACTCCCAGTCCAGTTGGAGTTGGTGAGCTACCATTAGCTCAGGCAAACTGTCTCAGTGGATGACCCCTTCATGGTCTTGAATTCCTTGCTCATACTCTCACTCCCTCCACTCTTCAACTGGATATTGGGAGCTCAGTCCAGTGCTCCAATGGGGTCATTGCCTCTGTTCCCATCTGTTGTTGGATGAAGGTTCTCTGGTGATATTTAAGATAATTATCAGTCTGACTACAGGATAAGGTCAATTCAGATACCCTCTCCTCTATTGCTTAGGGTCTCATCTGGGTTCGTCCCTGTGAGCATTTTTCTTGAGCCAGGTCTCTTGTTAACTCCATAATGGCTCCCTAAATCAAGATATCTCTTTCCTTGCTCTCATATCCATCCTTCCTCCATCTCAACCATCCCATTCCCTCAAGTTCTGCTCAACTCCCCTTCTCCCACACTCTACTCCCCGCCCCCCCATGCTCCCAAATTTTTGTTTGATTCCAATTTCCAGGTGGGTCTATATTATTAGCATTTAAAAAGAGGCCATGGTTTTGTTGGTGTGTGTGCATGTGCCTGGGGTGGAAGGAAGGAGAGTGAAGGGGACTATTATATATGGAGGGAGAGGAAGGGGACTGGGAAGATGGGAGGGAGGGAGTGTAATTTGGATTGTTTTTTTTTTCAAAATAAAAATATAGATAAAAAGATGATTTCAGATTTTCTAGGAACTTTGAGCTTGAAACTGATATGAATCAGTTTCTTTCTAATAAGGATGGGAGCGAAGCAATGCTAAACAAAACAACAATAATAAAAAATGAACAGGCCAAAAAATAACTACTTATACTAAATCGTGTTATTAAAATATTTGCTGATTTATTATTAATTATTAGTTTTATTATTTATTATCAATTATTTATATTAGTATACAATTGCATATATACTAATATAAATAATTATTAATAAAATATTTATATATATATTTATTATGCATTGTTTCTGTTTATTTCTTTTGAATGTAAAACTGGAGGTTGTGACTTTAATATTTTTTACACTAAAATGATCAAATTAAATCTCAACAAAATTATAACTATTTCACCTTTTCCATAAGCTTTGTATTTGTGATTATTTATGTAATTCCAGAACATATTTTGTAAAACCAATCTGGTCTATTGTTACAAAGCAATTACAGTTATATTTCTATTATATGTCAAACCACTCATCCCTCAGATAATCACTCCTAGTCAATCTTGGCAAATACATTAGCATGGCCAATTTTTATATTACTAAAAAGTCCTGAAATATAATTATTTTTTGTAGCCAAACTTTGTGGTAGATTTTGTGTGAACAGGGTTTACAGAGACAGTTTTTCTCACTTTTCATAAACATGCAAAAGTATGGCATCTTTTTCACTTTCTTGGCATTTCCCTGTCTCCCTATGAAACCTGAACTTTTATTGTAAGCCATGATGCAAACAAACCTGCAAGATCTTCATTCAGAGAGCGGCAGAAACACAGGTGAAGGGATCTGGTGAAGCTTCACCTTCTTTCTGTGGCATTGTGAATGCATTTACTTCTGTACTGGATTTCTCTTCCAGCTCCTTATAGACCGACATGCCCTAAATAACTCTGAATGGATTTCTAATCTTCTAATCTAATCTAATCCAGATAGACAATAAGTCTTCTGGAACATATGGTGGGTGACAGTTTTAAATATCTCAAAGATGAACTTCACAAAATTTTCCACACACTTATCTTTAGAATTCATTCTGCAACTTATCAAACTTCTCATGGCCATAGCTTGACTGTAATTAAAATAATTATAACAGGTAGCATCATTATTTAGTCAAAGAGCTGCCCACTTATATATAATAAGTAATATATAGTTAAAGTAGGAATTTACAGAAAACAGGTCACATTTTCAATTGGTAGTATAGCATACTTTTTATTTTCAGTTTTGAAGTCTGTGGCAAAAGTACAACCTAGATGCCCTTCAGTGGAAGAATGGTTGAAGAAAGTGTGGAATATATACATGCTAGAATACTACTCAGCGGTAAAAAACAATGACATCTTGAATTTTGCATGCAAATGGAGGGAAATAGAAAACACCATCCTGAGTGAGGTAACCCAGGCCCAAAAAGATGAACATGGGATGTACTCACTCATAATTGGGTTCTAGCCATAAATAAAGGACATCAAGCCTATAATTCGTAAAAATCCTAGAAAAGCTATATAAGAAGGTGAACCCAAAGAAAAACATATAGTTATCCTCCTGGATACTGGAAGTAGACAAGATTGCCGGACAAAAAATGGGAACATAGGGGTGGGGTGGGATGGGGGGGAGGGGGGATGGGGTGAAAAAAGTGTGAAGTGGAGGATGGGAAGAGCTTGGGGGAATAGGATGGTTGGGATATAGGAAGGGTGGATATGGGAACAAGGAATTATATATCTTACTTAAGGGAGCCATTCTAGGGTTGGCAAGGTTTGACTCTAGAGGGGTTCCCAGGTGTCCAGGAAGACGCCCCCAGCTAGGTCCTTGGGCAGCTGAGGAGAGGGTGCCAGAAATGTCCAGATCCTATTGCCATACTCATGAATATCTTGCATATCACCATAGAACCTTCACCTGGCATTAGATGGAGAAAATGACAGAGCCCCACATAGGAGCACCGGACTGAGCTCCCAAAGTTCTGATGAGGAGCGGATGGAGAAAGATCATGAGAAAGAAAGTCAGAACCATGAGGGATGCGTTCACCCACTGAGACGGCAGGACAGAACTAATGGGAGACCACCAAGTCCACTTGGAATGGGACTGATGGAACATGCGACCAAATCGGACTCTCTGAGGGTGGCTGATGGTGGAGGCTGACCAAGGAGCCAAGGACAATGGCGATGGGCTTGGTCTCTACGACATGGATGGGCTCTGTGTGAGCCTTGTCAGTTTGGTTGCTCACCTTCCTGGACCTGGGGGGAGTTGGGAGGACCTTGGACTCAACATAGTGTAGAGAACCCTGATGGCTGTTTGGCCTCAAGAGGGAGGGAGTGGGGGTGTGGGTGGAGGGGAGGGGAGGGAAGGGGGAGGAGGAGGGGAGGAGATGGCTAAAATAAGAATAAATAAAAAAAAAGAAGCACAAGAAATCCCATGCATGCGCTGACTCGATTTACCTCTAACAATCAGGCATCTTCTGCTTCAGTGAGTAGTATTCTATATTCCCCGTGCTTTTGTATAGGAACTATACAAAACTATAGTACCAGTAAGACACAAACGTTTATAACAGAAATATCTTAAGAAATGTTTCAATGTGCCCTCTTTTCAATATGAATGACTTGATGAGGTTTAATGACATGAGCTAAGGAGTAGAGGGCATTGAGCCAGAGTTAGGAGGTTAGGAGTCTGGATTTGAGTTTTGCTGTCTGCAAAATCTGTAAAGCACAGCAAGCTAGTTAACCATTCTGTGTTCCAGTTTCCATTTTGCAAAATGGTTTAGCAGGAACATTAAACATTAACAGATGGTTTGAGCTGGAGATGAAGTCAAGCATATGAAGTACATGTGAAACATACATTTATAATTTTACAGTCTATTTGTCACTTCTATTCTTATATTGTGCAATAATATAGTGATAGAGTGGATAGATTGTTTTTCAAGTCATTAAGATGGAAAAATTTGGTATTTGACAATGTCAAAATCTTAGAAGCTAAAGAGAGAGAGAGAGAGAGAGAGAGAGAGAGAGAGAGAGAGAGAGAGAGAGAGAGAGAGAGAGAGAGGAATGTTTTGAGGTTCAAAATGATAAAACCAAGACCAAAATTTACTTAGTCTGAAAAATGTTTAATCATTTCATTTGGAAGTAGTATCAGGCAATAATAAATAAATAGATGATAGATAGATAGATAGATAGATAGATAGATAGATAGATAGATAGATGATAGATAGATAGATAATTGTTAAATATGTTAGGTTCAATTAAACTAAAAATGAGTGGGGCTGGCCCTATCTCAGGTTTTTTTTAGCAACACCAACCAGATTATTCATACTCACCACAAAGGCAACTTTTTTTTCTTTTTTTGAGACTTATTTAATGTTATTTTATGTGCACTGGTGTGAAGAAGTTAGATCTCTTAAAACTGGAGTTACAGACACTTGCGAGGTGCTAGGAATCGAACTCGGGTCCTCTGGAAGGGCAGCCAATGTTTTTAACCCCTGAGCCATCTCTCTAGCATCTCATTTCTGTTTCTAATAGAATCACTTCAAGATTTTCTCTTTTCAGAATATTGTTGGTTGTAGGTTTTTCATATGGAACCTTTACTGTATTGAAGCTTGTTCCCTCCAGTCCTATTCTGTCTAGGATTTTTATTATAAAGGCACGCTACATTTTGCCAAAGACTTTTGCTATTGCTGTTGAAGTAGGTTGGTGGCATTCATAATTAAGCCCATTTATATAATCTGTTCTATTTGTTGTCTTACATGTAAAGAATCCTACTAGGCCCTCCAACATAAACCAACTTGATCAGGATTAATGGTCCTTTAAATATAGCCTTGTATTCAGCTTGCAAGTATTTTATGTATTTTATTGAGGCTTTGAAGAACACTTTAGGTCAGTAGTTTGCTGTTGTTTCATATGTGTGTGTGTGTGTGTGTGTGTGTGTGTGTGTGTGTGTGTGTAATCTTGAAAGGACCTAATTTCTTCACCAAGGAGATTATAAAGGTCTATGACTAAAGAGTAGTGGCAATAATCAGGTAGGACTGGCTGGGACAACCAATACCAATACCATAACAAAACAAGAGCTGGTGTGGGAGGTCTTTCTCTATATGTGTTGCCTTTATTGGCTTATGAATAAAGAAGCTGCTTAGGCCTATAAATGGGCAAAATAGAGCAAGGTGCAAATTCCAAGCAGAGATAGAGGACAAAACATCTGAGTCAGAGAGATGCCATTAAGCTGCTAAAGAACATGCAGGCTGGAATCTTACTGGTAGGCCACATCCTAGTAATATAAATGGGTTAATTTAAGATGTAAGAGCTAGTTAGAAATACACTTAAACTTTTGACCAAAGAATATAGTAATTAATATAGTTTCTGTATGATTATTCTGGTCTGAGAAGCCAGGAAATGAAAGAGCAGTCTCTTCTTATACAGAGTGAAGTAACTGTCTGTGAGTATGAAACCCCAGTGACACAAACGTCCTTCACTCTTCCTCAATAATGCTGCCAGGCTGGTGAGGAAGCTGGATTAGTACATTCACGATAAAGGAGCAACAACAGGAGGGAAGACCTATAACTGTAGTCAGAGACCCCTGGTTTTACTCTGATGACCCTTTATTCATATCAAGCTTCACAGAAACGTCAAGCAAACAAGTCAAGACAGATGAAGTTAAGCTTGGGCCTTGGGGTAAGGACTCTGAAATCTAAAAATTCTACAATACATTTACTTTCTATTCTTTCAAAAAAAGGTGATAAAGGAATTTAGATGACACACAGCATATAAATAGAAGAAAGTGTTTAAAAAATTGTCACAGCTATGTTCAACAAAATAGGAAAACATTTTGCTCATGAAAAAAAGCATTCAAAAGAAAACTAGAATGCTAAAACAGGAACATAGTTCTCGGAAATAGAACACACGTCAGGGGAAAAGAAATCAGGACAAGGATTTGGGAAGATACAAGATATATTTTCTTCATATTGATTCCCTGAAATATATCTTTTTAGAGAAAAAAGAGACCCTATCCAAGGGTAGGAAATTTATCTAGACTTAAACACTAACACATGTTTAACAAGACTCCAGTCAGGGAGGCAGGAAGGCTAACTGAAAATCTTCTCCCCTATGTCTCTTCCAGACAGAATCTCCAAGTCTTATAAGCAGCTCTTAGCAGATCACCTGTAGCAGACTCTCCTGCCCCACATATCTTCTCCTCCAACCTCCTTTTCCACTACCCATTTCTCTATTGTAGACCCCAACTCCAGCAAGCACTTGCTGGGAACCAAGCCACCAAGGCTGCCAGAGAAGCAAGTAGGGCAGCAAAGCAGTTATATGGCCTTTACCGTCTTCATTATTCTGTGCTCTCCACCAAATCCAGTCACCCAGTCTCATCCCTCTAGCAGGCCACCAGTTATGTCCTTTCCTCTTTTCTCTGGCACCATTCCTAGTGGACTAAGCAGATCTTGATAAAATAGCCTGCTTCCCTCCTTTCTGTGGAGATGCCTCAGTGCCTCCCAGCTAATGCCCATTTCTAAGAATCAGCTCTTAATACCTAGAAAGGCATTTACCTGAAACCCCCAGTGAAAAAGTCTACTAGGATCCCAAAAGAACTCCCTTCCAGACAACACACAGCATTCATTCATATACTCCTAAGAACCAGAAGTACAAAGGAACCAAAGTAAAAACAAAAACAAAAACAAAAAAACAAAGACAGGACCAAATATTAGTATCTGAAAATATACCAAACACAGATGCCTAGGTACCAGTATAAAAACACAATAACAATCAAGACAACATTTTTCTACTAGATCCCAGAAAACCTGCACATTAGGCCCTGAGAATTGCAAAATAGTTGAAACACAGCACAAAGACCTTAAAATAACCTCTATAAATATGACAAAGTTCCTTAAAGAAGAAATGGTTTCTTAAAGAAACCCATGGAAACACAAACAGTAGAAGAAAATCAATAAAACATCATTAGATATGAAAGTTGAAATAGAACCATTAAAGAAAACTAGACTGAGGGATATCTGGAAATGAAAACAATAAGAACTTAAATAGGAATCTGAGATACAAACATCACCAACATAATATAAGAGATTAAATATACTAAAGACTTGATAAAAGATATTGATACTTCAGTCAAAAAAATGTAAAATCTAAAAAAAAAAAAATCCTGTCATAAAAAAACATTCAGGAAATCTAGGACACTGTGAAAAGACCTCAGCTGCAGCTGAGAATAATAGGAATCCAACAAGGAGAAGAAAACCAGATCAAAAACACAGAGATATTTTCAGCAAAACAAAAATAGAATGTCTAACCCAAAGAAGGAGATGTCTATACAGGTATAAAAAGCTTATAGAGCACCACATAACCAGTATCAATATTCCCCTTGGCACCTAATAGTCAAAACACATAGGACAAAAAATTATTATTAAATATGCAAGTGGGGAAAGACCAAGTAACATAAAAAGGAAGAACTTTTAGCATAACATCTAACTTCTCAGTGGAGAATCTAAGTGCTAGATGGGTCTGGATTGTTTTTCTACAAACTCTAAGAGACAACAGATGCCAGTCCCGAATATTATACCCAATACAACTTTTAGACACATTAGACAAAGAAAATAAAACATTACATGATAAAACCAAATTTAAGCAATTTTTATATAATGCAGCCCTACACAGGGTGCTACAAAGAGATTCAGAGACTGTTCAACACATGTAAATTGATGAGTGTAATCTCTTTATAAACATACTAAAAGGCAATAGCTTTGTAATTCTCATTAGATTCAGAAAAGGTCTTTGACAAAATACAACACTTCACAATAAAACTACTGGAGAGAATAAAGATACAAGAGACACACCTCAACAGAAATTACACTAAAATTAGGAGCAATACAAGGTCTACCCTCTTCATACCTATTCAATATATTACTTGAAGCCTTAACCAGAGTAGTAAGATAACTGAAGGAGATCAAGAGAGTATAACTTGGGTAGGAAGAAATTAAAGTTCTTTATTGAAAACAAAATAAGAATATTCATAAGTGACCCTAGAATTCTACCAAGAAACTCATGCAGTTGGTAAAATTTCACCAATTTACCAGGTACAAAGTTATTATGCAAAAATCAGTAGCCCTCCTATATAAAAATAACAAACAGATAGAAGTAGAAACCAGGAAAACAACACCTTTCACAATACCCTAAATAATATAAAAATCATGGGGTAAATTTAATCAAGCAAGTGAGGAAACTTCTATGATACAATTTTAAGACACTGAAGAAAGAAACCAAAGAAGATAAGAGAAGATGAAAAAAGTTCCCACACTCGTGGATTAGTAGGATAACCATAGTAAAAATGACAGTCCTACCCAAAGCAATATACAGTTTTCCAAGAAATCACCCTCAGAATTTTAACAAAATTCTTCACATACCTTTAAAGAAAAAAATTAACTTCTATGTAAACATAAATTATCCAGCATGGCTAAAACATTCTTTTTCTTGGTGGTGATGCAGAATAAATTTTATTTCGGATCTGACTGAATTCTTTGCTGAGTGTTCTGGTAGCTCTGCTGAAGTCATCTCAGTCGTGGTAAATCATGTACAAGTTGATTCTCACCTCCTATAGGATGTCAGTACTGCTGGAAGTATCACCATCTCTGATTTCAAATTGTACTGCAGGGGTATAGTAGTAAGAAGATCTTTGTATTGGCACAAAAGCAGGCATGTTTATCAATGGAATGGAACCGAAGACCCAGAGATAAATCCACATACCAATGGACACCTGATTTTTGATAAAGGAACCAGAAATTCACCCTGGACAAAATACAGCCTCTTCAACAGAAAGTACTTGTCAAACTGGGAATCCACACATACAAAATTCTAGAAAGATCCATATTTATCAGACTGCAGGAAACTCAGCTCCAAATGTATCAAAGACCTCAATGTAGACATAGAAACACTGAACCCAAGAGAAAGGAAAGGCGGGAATAGCCTTGAGGTCATTGGTGTACTAAAAGACTTTCTGACAATAACACCTTTAGTACAGAATTTAAAGTCAACAATCAATAAATTAGATCTTATGGAATTGAGAATCTTACACATGTCAAAGGACACCATCATTAGGACAAAGAGACAGATTAAAGAATAGGAAAATAATTTTGCCACTATACATCTGGTAAATGGATAACATTCAAAATATATAAAGAACTAAAAAGACAGATGTCAAGAAAATAAATAATCAAGTTAAAAGATGAGGGCACAGATATAAGCAAGCAAAGAATTCATAATAGAGGTATATCAAATGGCCTAGAAGAACTTAGAGAAATGTCCAACATCCTTCATCATCAGGGAAATGTCAACCAGAACTACTCTAAGATTCTATCTTATACCCATCAGAGTGTCTAAGATCAATAAAACAAGTGAGTTAGTAAGGGTGTAGAATAATTGCTGCTTGGATTTAAAACTTATACAATCTCTATGGAAATCTCTGTCTATAAAATATGCTAGAACAACGATAACACAAAACTCATGGGGATAACCAATAAATATTTGATTTGACTTAAGACCTAGTCCACAAGATAAAATCCATATTCAACACTACTTCTGAAAGTGTTAAAAAACCTGAGACTTGATAGCCCAGGTACCTAAGCTAAAACCAAATACTGTCCTTTTATTAGAAGCATGTAGCAATAAAATGACTCCTATTGATATTGTGATATACTCATAGATCTGTGTCTAGCTTAGTTATCAGAGATGTTAGCTCCTGAAGCATATGGGAACAATTACAGAGATCTATAGTCAGACAATATGCAGAGAATGAGAGACTTTGTAATATTTGGCCCTGAGTGAGATATCTCCATGAAATCACTCCAGTCAGGTATCAGTGATCTCTGCTGAATAGAAGGGAGAAAGAATATTAGCAGCTAGAGGGGAAAGAGGACACCAAGTAAACAAGACTGTCTGTATCACCAGAAGCGAAGCACATGTAAACTCACAGAGACTGAGGCATCATGCACAGGCCTACGTCGGTCTGCACCAGATAGGGTCCTAGGGCTAAAAGAAATAAACATGTGCCCTAGTCCTAACCCTGAAGCAATCTCCAACTGATAACCACTTACAAATTAAAATTTAGTTTTATTCAGGAATCAAGGAATTCTTACTGGGGAAACAAACTACACAGGGGTGGACTGAAGGGCTGGCAGCAGATAGCCAATTAACCAAGAGAAAACAAACTGAATGGCATCCTTGGAGGTTCCTCGTCTCATAATGTCCTGACAGGACCTTTTTCTTTCTTTCTTTTTTTTTTAAATGTGTTTTCATACACACACACACAGACATAGAGACACAGACACACACACACACAGACACAGGCGCGCACACACACACACACACACACACACACACACATATATATATATATATATATATATATATATATATACTTCTTACATATGTATAAACTCATGTAATGATTTTCTCTTTTTTGCTCTCCAGATCCTTTGTGTATATATTATGGCTGCCAGTTTTTCTATGAGATTCCTGAGTATAAGAAGGATTGGGTATCTCCATCTAAATCTGTTTCTTTTGCCTTTTGGGAGGTCTCTATTCCCTCTACTTGTTTGATTTGTCCTAATCTGGTAAATTAGGCTTCCTCTTATTATATTTAATTTTATTATTGTCCTTTAGAAACCTGTTTGTCTTCTAATGAGAGACAGAAAGTTGGTGGATCCTGATAGCAGGCAAGGTGGGGAGAAACTGGGAGACATAGATGTAGTGGAAACCGTAATCAAGATATACTATGTGAGAAAAAAGGTTATTTTAAATAAAAGGCAAAAATAATTTGTCAATGATCCAACAATCTTAAGTAAAAGAGTGTACAAAAAATAAAAAAGACAATTCTCATAGACAACATACAGATCTTTTAAACTTGTCTTAAAGAGATTTTTACACTCATTCAACATGCTGGTATATTGGACCAATCAGCTCTTCTTGGATTTTTTGTTTTGTTTTTCCCATCTACCAGCTTCATAGGCACTGAAGACTAATATTACTTCTGAGTTTCCTCGGAACAACCTGAGAGTAAAGAGCTGGACCACAACATAATACTTAAGATATATCTTGTTAATGTCAAATGTCAAATATAACTAAAATAGATATTAGTACCTTGTATTATGACTGTAACTTAATAAACCTGACTGGTTCATAAGTGTTAGATTATATTTTGTGGCTGGAAAACGGAGGAGTTAGGTATTGGGAACCATTATAGCTGGAGCATGTTACAGGCACAGATGCAGATATATAACCGTCCATTCTCTTATGAATTAATAAAACCATAACTGAGAGAAATGCAGAGTGATAAAGCTGGCCAACAGGCTTCATAAGGGAACAAGGATTCTATGAAGAACTTGGAAAGGACCCCTTATGTGAGGTTTTGTTCAAGATGACATATTTCTGCCTGAAAACTGTAATAAACGTAAAATTAAAGATAATAGAATACGTTGTTTGTAAAAGTGGCTTTCGAGAACATTCTGGTTCCTGCTGAGAAAGCATTTGCGATTATTGAATAAGTCAACATCACTGAAGAGAAATGTCCTGCATTTTATTGGGATAATAGAAAAATTGTCCATAGGACAAAATCCTACACATTGGAATCTATATTTGTGAAGATTCATATTCATTTAAAAAGAGAAAGCCTAGACTGATGTGTATCTCAAGACCAGTTGCATAGAAAAAATGTTTTCCAGGGAAAAGGCTGAGAGGCTGAAAGAGCTGTTGTCCAGAGGCCACACAACGTTGTCAACTGACAGAGGAACCAGGCAATAAATATCATCAAATCAGAATTGACTTTGCAGGCATGGAATGCATAGGCTTGAGGTTTCCTTGGTTAGTTTTTTTGTCAACTTGATGCGAGCTAAAGCTATCTGAAAAGAGGAGCTTCAGCTGATGAACTGTCACCATGAGATTGCCTACAGCCAGGTCTGCAGGGCCATTTCTTGATTAATTATTGATGTGTGTGGTCCCAGTACACTGGGATCAGTGCCACTGCTTGGCGAGTGGTTCTCGGCCGTATGATAAAGTGTGCTCAGTAAGCCTTAGGGAGCAAGCTGATATGCAGCCTTCTTCCTGTGGTTCTACATCTAAGTTCCCAATTGAACTCCATGCCCTGATTTCCTTCCATGATAAATTGTAAGCTAGAAAATGAAATAAGCCTTACTCCCCATGTTTCTTTCGATCAGTGCTTTAACAAAGCAGTAACAGCAAACTTGAGACAGTGGTTCATGGTTTTGTGTACAATGATTTCAGAGAGCAGCTGACACTAAGCAGTATGTGTCAGTGTCAGAAGGCCAGCAAGGCATTGGCAGAAAATAACTAAGTCAACAACACTCGTTAATTTAAGACTGAAACCCTATAGGCTGAACTCAAAGGAGTCACCATTTTTAAAGGTCTAGGGAAGCAGGCTTCATCCCTTTGCTTTCAAATCATAAATTAGGTTTAGCTAAGAGATTCATGCCACAGACATGGTTATAGTAAAGGGGAATAGAGGGGAAATGACTAGTAGGTAACATGTCTTTTTACCTTGTAAATATTAGGACCTGAATTTGATCCTGAGGATCTAGGTTTAAAATAAATAACTGGTTATGATGGTTCGTCGTTGCAAACACAATGCTGAAGAAATGAAGGCAGGTTGTTTCCTGTGGTTTGTTATTGAAGTTAGATTTGGTTAAAAAAAATAATACCTGACTCCTGAAAAACAATATTCAAGGTCATCTCCTGACCTCCACATGGATACCCACACACTCATAAAGACATACATATAATAAGATGCATTCATAACAAGCTGGTCATGTCATATCCACCAGCATGTAAAAGATGTTGTGTGGTTGGAATACAAGATTCTGACCTCAAACTACCAGTTTTGTCAGATGTTCCTGTACAGGATGCTGTTATTGTGTTCTAACATTTAATCACAACAGCTGTGCCATTAGTGCCTCTCAGATCATTACAGTTAAAGCTCTGAAGCAATCCAATCTGGGTCTCCCATCAGTATCTGATGTCCATCCCAGGATGTACACTGCAAGTGATGGGCATCTTTGGACCTGTAGTAGACTCTGCCGCTGACTTTCTGGTAGAGTATAACTTCATCTCCTGTTGGTTGCACAGCACAGGTGAAAGATAAGGGTGTAAAAATGCTTCAGAAAGTAGGAAAAATGATAGAGATGGGAAAAGGGAAATGAAGAAGTAAATCATTGTAACTAGTATAGAATTCCTACATCTGGGCAGTATAAAAAAACAAAACTTCTACTAAGTTAATACAAAGTTGAAATCATCAACTGAGTAAGCATAGTTAAAAGATTTCTAATGATTAATATCTACAGTATCTTATAGATAGGAGGATGAGTATGGGTTTGAGGAAAGTATAAGCTATATTATAAGTTCTAGGGCAGACTGTACTACAAAGACAAAAATAAAACAAAGTTTAAGGTGTATAACTGCCAAATGGAATAATGGTAAGTGAACTGTAGAGTCTCTGCACCTAAGTGGTTTACCTTGAACTCAATATATAAGCTAAACCCATGATTTAAGGGTTATATAATAAGTAAATATCCAGTATTCTCTTAGAAAGAGGGAAAAGTTTATTTGCAAAAGAACCAAAACAGCATGTCTGTCCAACATCACATTGGCAGAAAGATGTCAATGAATGCTTTTGATTTTCTAAATAAAAATATTTCATACTAGAACATTTCAGCCATGACAAAAGTGAGAATTTCTTAGCTGTGTCAATCAAGTATGGGAGAATAGTAAGAATTTTTCAGGCATAAAAACTTGAGCTTTTTATAGACTTTTCCAGGAAGTGACTAGAATATTTCCTGAAGCAATATGCCTAAGGAAGAGGCAACAACCAAATAAAGGATATTGGAGACTCAAAGAGGAGGTAAGACAAAATACTCCAGGATGGTGGTAGAGCAGTAGCCAACTTGGCAACTTTATATGATGCATAGTAAATTGGTGTAATAAAAACCTATCTATAATAGTGTTGTGGTTTTAGCTGAATGAAAACAATGAATTTTTTTCTTAGTGAGTGAATCCAGAAAGAGTAAACAGACACAGAGAGACACACAAACACATGAACACACACACACACCCCATATACCACAATATACCCCAAAACACACACATACAAACCTACCCACTACACACACACACACACACACACACACACACACACACACACACACGACTATACAGTATGAAAAAACAGTGCTAACATACCAACAAATAGTGTCCTATACTGTCAATCCTGCAACATCAACACAGGAGAAAAGACTAAAAAGTTGTTTTTACAGAAAGATTTTACAGAACAATGAAAACTAAACTGAAGTGAATATTTTAACTGGCCTTTATGAAAATCATCATGGAATTCTATGAGACATAATGGATGAAAATTAGTAATAAATATGGAGGAACTAAGCAGGTGAGAGCTAATTGTATAATAGTGACTTTAGGGATATGAAAAGAAGATGGCCATTATACAAAATATGCTTTATTCAAAAAAAAACAAGGGCACAGGTTTACTACTATAAATCTCTTTCATTTAACAAAATTGACTAAGTATAATGAAATATGGAACAAAGCAAAAAAAGGGTGTGGACTGTGGGAAGAAGCCCACCCTCACCTATCATTACAGGAGCTGAAACTTAATACCACGATCTGACAATGGAGAGGTACTAACTTTCTCCTTTATTAAAAAAAATGTAGAGATATAAAAAAGCCAGGAAAATTATAGCAAATGTTATAGTTCCATCGGGTGAAAGGAAACAGACCAGGAATTACAGCGTTTACTTTGGATCATGAACACATTTGAAGTCATAAACTATATTTAAGTTATTTTGACGAATTATCAATTAATTCGTGAAAAGTAAAAACAGTAGTCAACATTCATTAAATTATTTTTTACATACCTAGGGAATCACGAGTAAATGGAGTCATGTCAAAGATGATTTATTTTTACCCAGACCCATGTAATATGTAAAACTGCTAACCCACAGAGCTGGCTCACACCGTCTGGGTTCCTAACCTCACAAGATTGTTCTCTAGTGACACTGTATGGATTATTGGGTTTTTAAAAATAAGACTTTATCTCATATGCAGTAAAGAGCCCCTCCCATCCAAAATAACAACCCACAAACTCTGAAAGAAGACTACCAAAGTTTGGGGGCAGGGTTGAGTTTAGTTTTGTTTATTTACTGAAAGCCATGTTTTTCTCCTCTAATTTGGGGAAGTGTAATATAATTGATTATATCTTATAAGTGACAGCTGCCATTGTTTTTAGAGTTTACAATGACTGAATTTGGCTATCTTATAACATGTGGCATTTTAAATACTAGTGTCTCTGGGGTAAAGCACTATTTTGCTATTGATAAGAAAACAGAAAACCTGAGATGTATATTATGTCCATCGTATTTTTCTTGTGGTGTCCTGTGTCTGTTATAGACTCTGCCAGCAAAAATGAAGTCACCATAAATGATTAAAAAATAACAATAACACAGATACACATCAACCTCCTTTTAAAAATAAACATTGTAGCCTAGATTGTTTCTTCAGAAATGGCCATTGTACTATTCTGCCATGGCTGAGGTATTATTAAGATCTTTACACATGTAATAAACATTAAACCTTATGTATGAATATGTATGGTATATTAAATCAATAAAGTATATGATATATAATATATAAACAGATATATCCATTTTTTTACTATTAAGAAAATGATATTTTCCTTTGATTATACTGTCTTTCTTTCTAGTAAAATGGAGTAGTTACTCGAATTCAGCAGTTTCACTCCAGAAATGAAAATTGTGCTTATGTAAGTGGCAAGACAGATTTCAAGTTTGATTTGCTCAATGAACATTTTTTTTCAATGAGCAATCAAAAGATATATTTTATAGTTATTAGCTTGAAGACTGAAAAATTGATAGAAGAGAAGCCTGGATATACCGACTTTGAGATGCCTATCACACAATTAAAAATGATTATAGCTAAGCATAAATTTGATCCCTGTGACTCACAGGCTAGACAGATTACAACCCTTAAAGTTGTCCTCTGATCTCCACAGAAGTATGTTGGCACACATGCTACAACATCCCAATAGATAGATAGGTAGGTAGATAGACAGAGAGAGAGAGAGAGAGAGAGAGAGAGAGAGAGAGAGAGAGAGAGAGAGAGAGAGAGAGAGAGAGAGGGAGATTTAAAAATAATGGCATATGTAGAGCTGTATGCTACCCTAATTCAAGGGCAAATAAGGAAAAGGAACCAAGACAGTAAGTTGAGATGAAGATGCCCAGGTGATATGAGAAAAGGTAAATCCACTTTATGAGACAGTACAGGAGGGGAGAAAGGTTACTAGTTAAACAGAAGGTTCAACTGTCAAGACCCAAGAGAGAGCAACATGTGCTGATGCCATCATGGGAATCAGAAGGCTACATCATTGTAGTGGAGTGTTTTGGGTATGGCCTCCCATCCTATAGCATCACTTTTTGCTCTCCCTCTTGCCACTGCTGTGTCCTCGAGAAAGAAGTTAGAATTGTTGGAGATTCTCTTTGTTTTCATGAATTGAGATTTTAGAAGTAGCCTGATGCAAAAACCTTCTGAATAGAGATCGCAGATGCTATCAAGCGTCCTAAAATGAATAGGGCAATTCTCCATGGTCGAGTCCCTGGCAATATATCTGCAATGAAAAAATGGGAAACTCTTTTTTAAAGGACTAATTTAATATATCCTAGTTCTTCAAAGTTTATGAGCCATATAGTTGAAGCCTTATGAAATTGCGTATCTAATTCATTTACCCAGTCATGTCTAATTATTAGCCTATTTCTGATTATATCTTTTGTCACAATGAAAATGAGCACAGTAGACAAGATGCCCTTCACCCTAGGCTTCCTGTGCATGTATAAGCATTGGGTAACATAATCCATTTATACTGATGCCTGTCATTTAGGAAAAAAAGGGCCTAAAGACATATGTATATTTTAGTTCATATTTGAGAACATTTAGTATATTATATTTTTGTTTTAATAATTTTTCACCATTGAACATGAAACTGATTAAATTAATTTCATTAAATTGTCAAACTTATTGAAAATAATTTACTAGACCAAGTAAACAAGGTAAAACTTTGTTCTGAAAAGTTAAAAAAAAATCAGAACATCATTGCAAGAAGCAACATGTATCAAAAATAATTACAGTGTGCTGACTAGCATGTTTCATTCAGAACGCAATAATATTTTGGATTTTTTTATTATACAAAGGACATTTTGGATTTGGTCTTTTAATTAACTTCTCTGAGCAATAAAAATGAATATGAAATAAAAAAGAACTCTAGTTCACAAAACTAAGGAATTAATAACTACTTTTGGTCCAGAAGCTCATTGTAAATAATTATTATTCTATATCATATGGATTTCATCATTCTCAATTTACTCTTTCTTCCATTCTGCAAAAGTATCTTCTACCCTATGATAATTTTCCTGACCCCCAAGTAAACAGAGTGGGCATGTCCTTTGAATCGCGTTGAATATGTTTCTAGTTAACTGATTTATTTTTCCTTAAAAATTTCTTGCCGCTAGAGAGAAGGGTTGTTTTGTGAAAACGCATTGCATTTCACACAATTAGTTACCCCATTTTCACAAGTGGAATAGCAACCAAAAATATATAAATATGATGCTATAAGTGACATACTTTATATCTCAGGTATATTTTGCAAGGCTAGTTGTATTTATTGCTATTAGTGAGAACTGAATTATATATAACTTAATATGTTAACTTGTCAAAAAAGATTTTAATGTAATCTAAACGCTTCTAGGATTTATATCTGCCAGTGGTTCCATTGTCACCTGAGCCAGAGGACACTGCTGCCCTGCTGTGTTCTGTTTCCCTTATTTGGTGTGCTGTAATGGAAGAAATATGGTAGGATTTCTGTGATGCTAAACGGATATTAAATATTATTGCTAAAGCATGAATTCCAGAATTATTGAACTAATCCTGCATTCTTACTTGCATTCATGGAAACATGTGATGGGGAAGTCCAGCCAATCACATTCTGTTTAGGGTGTGTCCCCCTGGGGCCAAGTAAAAGAGATAAAAGATACAGGTGCGCTTGCCTTGCCCTCTTTTGTTCCCTGCGCTCCTGGCTCCTGTATTGCTGGAACCCTGGTTTTGTAAGTTCCCTTTCTTCTGTTTATTAAAGCTGACTCTATTATATTAAGCTGGTCTGGTTAATTCTAACTACCGATCGACCGCTCCCCTTCAAACGTGAGTTCCCTAAGTTGGAATATTACCACAGTCACTTACTTACTTTGTCATCCAATTTACTTAACTTTTTCAACTTCAAATCATTCACTACCCTGACCTTACTGAGGATTAAATGGGATAGTCAGAAGAGAGTACCTAGTATCAGTACCTACTTCACATCCATTAGCTGTGGTGTTCTTTAGTTATATAATAAGTTTTATTTAAAAAAGCAATAGATATGTATTGGATATTCAAAAATTGTTTTCAGTAATTACTAGATAAAGACATTTACTTGCTTTCTTAATGAAAATTGTTGAAAATGAATATAATTGGAAAGAATAGTAGGGTAGGTAGAAGAGTGTAAGGGGCAAAATCCTTTGAAAGATTCTTTCTGATGAACACTTTCAAACAAAGTAGCTTGATAAAGGTTAACTTCTAAAACATCTGTATACCTCCTGTATACAAATGAGAAGCAGATTGAGAAAGAAATCAGGAAACAACCCCTTTCCAATAGCCACAAATAAAATCAAGTAGCTTGGGGTAACTCTAACCAAGAAAGAGAAAGACTTGTATGATAAAAACTTTGCTTTTTCAAAAGGAAATTGTAAAAAATAATTAGAAGATTGAAATTTTTCTCATGCTCATGAATGGGAAGAATTAATTGTAAAAATAGTCATCCTACCAAAAGCAATCTACAAATTCAAAACAACCATCATGAAAATTCAAACATAATTATATTGACCTTGAAGGACAGTACTCAAATTCAAATGAAAAACAAAAACAAAAAAATGAACAAAAACCCAGAATAGCAAAAAAAAAAAAGAAAAGAAATAAAGAATCTTGAAAAATAAAAGAACTGCTAAAGGTATTACAATATCTGATTGTACATTGGACTGCAGAGCTGTGCTAATAAAAATCACATGGTATTGGCATAAAATAGACAAGCTGGTCATTGAAATAAAATTGAAGACCAGGGAGCAAATCCACACACCTGTAAGCACCTAATTTTTAATAAAGAAGACAGAAATACACACACTGGGGGGAAAACAGCTTTAACAGATGGTGATGGTCAAACTGGATATCTGTATTTAGAAGAATGCAAATAGATATGTATTTATAACCCTGCACAAAACTCAAGAAAAAGTTGATCAAAGACCTCAAGAGAAAACCAGACACATTATACTTTATAGAAGAGAAAATGGTAGCTAGCCTTGACTAGATTAGCACAGGGTGCAACTTTCTGAGCAGAACACTCAGCACAGACACTAACAACAATCAATAAATGGGACCTCATGAAATTGAAAAGTCTTCTGTAAGGCAAAGGACATGACAATAGTACAAAATGACAGCCTATTGAATGTGAAAAGGTTTTCACCAACTCCATATCTAATACAGGGCTAATATACAAAATATATAAAGAACTCAAGACATTAAATATTAAAAAAAAACAAAATGTAATCTAAGTAAAAATGAAGTACAGGTCTAAACAAAGAATTCCCAATAAAGGATTCTGAAATGACTGAGAAAGAAAAATAAATGTTTAACATTTTTAGACATCATAAATAATAAAACTACTAATAAAACTACTTTGAGATTTCATCTTGTACCTCTCAGAAAGGCTAGCATCAAAAACACAGGTGACAGCTAATGGTGGTGAGGATGAGTAGCAGCAAGAGGAACACTCCTCCATTGCTATCAGGAGTACAAACTTGTATGGCCACTATGGAAATGAATATGGCAGTTCCTCATGAAATTGGGAATGGATTTACCTCAAAATCCAACTGTATCACTCTTAGACATATATCCAAAGGACGTTCCATCTTACTAAAAGGACACTTGCTAAATTATGTTCATTGTGGCTTTATTCATACTAGATAGAAACTGGAAGCAACCCAGATATATCTACATGAATAATGGATAAAGAAAATGTGTTACATTTACACAATGGAGTGTTACTCCATTGCTAGAAATAATGACATCATGAAAATTGCAGGCAATTGTATGCAACTAGAAAAAAAGTAACCCCAAATGAGGTAAAAAAAAAAAAAGAAGATCCAGAAAGATAAATATGCTATGTATTTACTTATAAGTAGATATAAACCCCTTGTATAAATAATGAGCAATCTTCAAGCTATATAGCTTGAAGAGAGAGTTAGATAACCCAGAGAGTTAGATAAAGAGAAGGGCTGCAACAGGGATGCATGGATCTCCATAGAAAAGAAAATATAATAGATTTTATGAGTTGAATGATGTGGGTGGGGATGAGAGCAGGAAGGATGGGGAAGGGAGAAAGAGAATGCTAGGTGAGATAGCTATAATTGGGAAGTATTGGAGGTTTGTTGTAGGAATCTATTACAGTGGAATCTTCCTGGATTCTTTGAAGGTGACCCTAGTGAGGAATACTAGTGCTGGAAAATATAGAATCTTAACTGGCTATGGATTTTGTAACCAGGCATGAATTTCAATGGCAGGACTGGGATACATTCCTTTAAGTTGTTGGCCAAAATGGCCCTGTTGAGTTCCCAAAACAATACAAGCTGATGCTGGGACAAAAGGTTGCTCTCTGTAAACAGACACCTGGGGCTCATAGCTTTGGACAACATCCACACAGGTCACTCAACATAAAGAGCTGGAGCTGGCATAGGCATGAAGCCTTCACCCCTATGTTTTAGTCTCTTTGATATGGGAGAATACCCTGAAGGCTAGTGAAATAGAAACTTGAACACCTACCCAGCTACAAAATCCTCCATCTACAATTGAAATGAAATTCCTCCATCTAGGAATTGAAATGATTTCTAGTGATATTATGTTATACTAATAAACCAAAGTCTAGTCCAGTTTTCATCAAGGATGCTTCCTTCATTAGCAAATGGGACCAAATGCAGAGATCCACAGACAGACATTATGTATTGAGATTGTAAATGGGAGGTTTCTGTCCGTTCCCTCCTCTTGGAGAGAGAGAGGAACCCACTAGAAGAGGGCAAGCAAGATTGTAAGAGTCAGAAAGGCTGGAGGACACAAGGAGAACATGGCCCATGAAAGGAAGCAGGACTCACATGGGCTCACAGATACTTAAGCAGTAAACTCAGTGCCTACATGGATCTACACCAGGTCCTTTGTGTATTTATTATGGTTATTGGCTTGGTGTTTTTGTAGGACTCTCAACAGTGGGAGTAGGTGTTTCTGACTCTTTTGCCTGCTCTTGAGTCATATTTCCTTTTCACTGAGTTGCCTTGTCCAGCCTCAATAGAAGGGCTTTTACCTTTCTGTAATGTATATGGTTTTGTCTTGTTTGGGTGTAGTGTCTTGTAGGCTTGCTTTTTTCTGAAGAAAACCTCAGAGAGGGTTGAATCTTGGAAAAATGGTGGGGGGGGGGGAAGAAGTTGATGTGGTTAGGAGGAGACGTGGGAGTAGAAACTATGGTTTGAATGTACTGTATGAAAGAAGAATCTATTTTTAAAAAAGAAAAGAAAGAAGTGATCCAGCTTCAGAAGAATTTAAAAGTGAGTGGATGCATTGTGCAAGTGGCTATGACTGCTGTGTACTGCCTTATACTGGCTAGAAACAATAAAGGCAAGTCATACCATGAGTAAGTAGAAAAATATGTCATCATGGGATAGAAAAATGTAAATGTTGCCTTTTATAGTGAAGAGAGATAACTTTTAAAGTGATAGGAAGAAAATGTCCAGATGCCATCCTGTGTCACAGGAGAAATACTGACTTGATGTTTAGATATGTGCTGTTTTCTTAGGTATGGTCTAAGGACAGATTGTTAATAGTATGGTCTGTGTTAATGCATGTATAATCTCAAGAAAAGTAGAATTTAGCAATGTAGTTCCTTACATTTGCTTGCTTGCTAGCTTACTTTCATGATCATGGTTCTCTAGAATTCTGAGATGTCTCAATAATGGTTCATATCTGAAATATGCCCCAAGCTTTTCATGTTAAAAGTGTGTTTCCCTTCTGAAGATAGCTTGAAGTGTAGGGATATGGTTGGAGGATATAATTTATTGTTGTAGTATCCTTAAGAGTATCTCAGATTCTCTCTCTCTCTCTCTCTCTCTCTCTCTCTCTCTCTCTCTCTCTCTCTCTCTCTCTCTCTCTCTCTCTCTCTTTGTGTGTGTGTGTCTTTCTTCTTCCTAGTCATCACACCATAATCAAAATTCTTTTATCACATACTATGGCTACTATGCACTGCCTCACCCAGGCCTAAAAACTCTAAAAACTATAGGACTGAATTAGTATTGACTGAGGGCTCTGAAACCATAAACAATACAAAATTCCCCTTCACACACACACACACACACACACACACACACACACACACACACACACTTCCAACATAGTCAACTACCTAGTGCTAGTAGATCTTGGAGGAGAACCTGTAGTCACCATTTTATTAAATCAACTTAATCCTTATCTACATTATGAATTTTTTCCCTTGTACCCACAGATGAGTGTGTTCCTCAACTCTCCTATCAAGTAAACGTCTCAACAGAGACCAGTAGTACAGAAAACCATAACTGATGGAAATGTCAAGTAGAAGAACCAAGTCATTTACAATTCTATTCCCCTCAGCTAACGTTCAGGGAAGATTTAGGTAAAGGATGCAAAACCAGAGGGACAGGTAGTTTGCATGAGAATATATCTCCCAGGAATGATAAAATATGTGTACATTAAACACTTATCAACATGATTGCTTAAAAATGGGCTGAACACGAATAGAAAAAGTCATGAAAATATGAATAAGGGACAGCCCACAAAGACTAAACTCTACACAAAGAACTAAAGGCAATCAAGCAACTAAGAAAAGCTAGGAGTAGAAGAAATCATCCTCTCCAGGGAATAGTTTGCCAATTGGCTCTCCAGTGCCAAATGATGAACCATGAAAACATACATACAAGTTACATTACACAAACTGAGAAGTTTGTGTTTTATGTGTTGAGGAGTATAGATATTTACATATTCACATACATGTACACTTACATAAAAACTAATGTAAAAGAGTCCATGAATTTGAAAGATGATTAGGATGGGTATGGGTATATGGGAAAGTTTGATGGGAGGAAAAGAAAGGGGGAGGGAAATAGGTAGTTATATTTAATCTCAAAGATGAGAAAAATATTTTTTAATAATACTATGATATCAGAACTAAAAATTAAAAATTAAAAATATTTAAAAATTAAAAAATTAAATCTCAGATGTCTTCTTACAGTGATGAGATGATATCTAACAGAGATATATTTTCATTCAAATCTTTACTGTGTACCATGAGTCAGTAGATAATCTTCATGATATCCAAACATTCAGAATAAATATCTAACCACTGTAGACTATAACAGCGATCATTTTCTTAAGGCAAGCAATCATTAGAGCATGATTTGTAAAAAATGTCATAAGTTGACAATAAATTAGAATATATATTTAAAGTAAATAATCCACAAACTAATAATTCTTTATTTGTATATTTATATATGTACACTGATAATTTATTCCACTAATATAATGAAAACAGCAGCAAATGATTAAAGGCAGGAACATTCTAAATATAATGGGTGCTGATATTATACACACAAAGATGAATCATAGGGTAACCTCTCAAATTATTATCTGTGGAAAGTTCAGCTATCCAAGACATTTAGGCAGATTAATTAAGCTCTGATTTCCCTGACTGTTCAGTAACATACACCTAATGAGTATACGTGATGAGAACATCCTTTGACCACTTTAAAATGATTTAAACTTGGACTAAACTTAAATTGAAGCTACTCTTCTAATCAATGTGCCATTTAAATTTAAATAGAATATAGTCTTGAGCAGTATTGTTAGCTGAAAACATGTTTTTTTTCTACTAAGAGAAGATAAACCCTCTTTTAATAAATAGGAAGTAGCATAAAATTAAACAAGATTGCTAACAAAATATAAAAATTTAATATTTGTTTTAACATAGTTACTCTGAAATCTTTCAAAATATGTTTTAAAAATATTGCAAATATGGAGTTATACCAAAATATCTTCTATGTGCAGAAAACTGTATTGTCTATCAGATTTTTCTAACTTCAGAATAAAGTAAAAACCTATTTCAATATTGTAAAAATACCCCATTTATAAATAATGTCCAGAGTATCTACCATTTAGTGATCGCAAACAGTGTTAGATACTATGTGAAGCTCTTTAAAGGTATTTAATTATTTCAGTTTCAATTTAATTAATTTAATTCTAATTATACAATGAAATCAAATTTATCATACTAATTTGATAGATGATAAACATAATGTTTAAAGAGACTGGGTATCTTGTCTGAGGTTACCGGCTCACACAGGGTTAGCAAGTATGCATCTATTTTGACTGAAGTACAAAAATCCTTTATACTGTCTAAGCCAAGATTCTGCCAGGTCTACGAAACTGCCCTCATGACAGCAATCAGATCTTCAAAAACCAAGTAGGAATCAATGGAAAAAGCAGGCCAAGTAAGAAAGAATACATTTGGCATCAACCTAAAGCATGTAGGCTCATGAATTAACTAGATCATAACAATCAGAGGGGACTGCCTTCTAATCTGTGTTATTCCACCCACCAGTGGAGATGTTTTGAAGTTGATAATCAATGATATATAAACTCAGTATAATTAAATTTTAAACACGGAAATTCTTAATCATACTATGCACATTTCTGTTTCTTAGAAGTCTCACACAGGTGGTGGCCTTGCTTTGTGTAATGAAGACACTGGGGTATTATTTTATTGTCATAGATTTTACTGTAAAGCACTGTCAAGCTAAATGTCCAGAGTCCGAACAAACAGTGTGATTTTTCAACTTTGTATTTTCAAATTGACTAATGTATTACCAACATGCTTGACCTGTATGTCAGTGTAGAAAGAGATTTGGAATGCTACTTGAGATTAAAGCAGTGCTTTTATTTTTACAGTCATTAACTAGAAAATATATCTATGATGGGTAACACTATTCAGTGATAATGGCCAACTCCAAATTGACTGAAGTGGAGAAAGTATAAACATATGTAGTTTCAGTAGAAGCCTAGTAACATCTTCATGTAATGACAGAACTGTGACTATTTTTTTTAATTTGAAAGAGTTCAAGAAACACATTTGTAAGTTACACCTAAATAAAAAGATACTCAAAGCTCAGCTGAGGGAATGTGAAGGGCATCTCTGTAGGGTGGACACAGTACACAGTGCTAATTACCTAGCCAGGGATTCGGAAGGAAAACTGTAGCTGTGTTGTTACTTCTAACCTGTCCTTTCTTTGCATACTTTCTACATGCCTATTTTAGTGATCATTTTCTATCATACATCTCACAAGCTAATTTCTCAGTCTTAAAAATCATATGTAAAATGATATCACAGGCTGGGCAGCAGTGGGGCACACCTTTAATCTTAGCACTCAGGGGCCACAGTCAGATGTATCTCTATGAGTTTGAGGCCGGTATAGTCTACATAGTGAATTCCTGGATAGCTATTACTGTTACACAGATGTTACACACCTTGGCATCAAAAAACAAAAACTAAACACCAAACCAAAACAAAACAAAAGAGAACAATACCACAGATTTTTGTCTTATTATATTTGGATAACTTTGGTTTCCATTGTAATACCAAATATATTATTAAATGCATTAACAGTAATTCATCTAAGAATTCATCCATAAGTAAACAAATTGATCTCTCTCTGTCTCCTCTTTTCTCTCTATTCTCCTTCCTTTTCCCCTCCCAACTTCTCCTTCCTTTCTCTAATTCTTTTTTTCCTCTCTCCACTGCCTTCTCTATTTCTCCTTTTCTATCACACACATAAACATACGTATTTGTACACTATGTATATGTAGTATCTATCACATACATATTAGACTATATATTTTTTCTTCAATCTCAACTGTAAATCTCAGAAGATGTAATGAGTCAGTCAGTCAAGGCCTATCGCCTGGTTAGGATCAGTGTGGAAGCCTATGATCAAACAGAGACTCCAAAAGAAACCATAAATTTAACCTGAATACGCTGCAAGAACTAGAAAGCTGAGTTTCTTCCCCACCCTGACAGAGATCAGGAAAAGGAGGCAGTATTTGTCTAGTACTCTTAACATTTACTTGAGTTGCAAGATCCTATCCCCAGTTTTATAAGAAGAGTGGAAGAAATGCATCACGTGAAGGAAAGTGACACAAATAAAAGGCTGTCCACTCATGTTCCTCACAAATCTGTTGTGATCAGTTCAAAAACTGTCCTTACCCTCGCTTATTTGGAAGTCAATAAAAAAATGGAATCAAAAATTATCATTTCTGTAAGCAAACAGCACCATGGAACTTTTATGAAAAAATAAAATAGTTTAAAATATTAAGGATGGGCTTGTAACATTTCTATTGGATTTAAGGACTGAGATATGTACACCAAGCAGTACAATAACATTGAGATGTGATCACTTGAATCCTTGTCGGAAGCTAAGGAAAGACCAGGATATCATACTCTCCAATCTTACTTGCTTTTTTTTTTTTTTTGCATTTGAGATTTGTGATGAAGTCAGGGAATAAGAATTCATTTAAACTAATAATTTGCTTTAAAATTAATTTAGTTCTATGCCTATCTGTATTAAAACATCATCCATCCGGTGCCTGCCTGTTGTTCCCATAAGATGAATTCCTGTGGTATAGCTGTAAATATTATATAAGTTGTTTGAAATTGTTGGCACGTACCTCATATTTTAAAATAGATAAAATGATTATTCCCCAAGTTACATTAAGACTTGGAGGAATGTATTTTATGTAAGATGGGGAAAACTGCTAAATAGAACCCTAAACCTGGACATGCTTTAGTTCACTTGAGTTATCCCAGGATCCAGTTTTCTAATCGATATATCTAATAAGATGAAAATTGAAGCACAGATGTATCTAATCAAAATTGTTGAGACTATTCAAGAATCCATCTGTGAGGATGACAAAGCAAAATTTAGAAAAGAATGATAAATCAGGCTGGTATAGTTTTCTCTTATTTTGTTTTCTCCTCAAAGATCTCATTGACAATGTTCTGCAACTTTTAAAAATATTACAACAATGAAAATGACCTGTGATTTTAGAGTCACTGTAGTTGTCAGTCGTGGGAAATCTGTTCATGGATGAGATACTTCATTATTGGAAGTGGGGTGGGGTAGTAGGGATAGATAATATCATCATTAAAATTACTCTCCAAAATCTGTTCCTTTTCCAAGTTATGATCTACTGGTTTTTGAAATACATTATGGATAAATCAGTGGGATAAAAAGCTCAGCTACACAATAATGAGAAAAACTGATGTGGGATTCCCCTCTGTATGCTGTCAATATGTTTTATTACCATTGGTTAATGAAGAAGTTGCTTTGGTCTATGGCAGAGCAGAACAGAGCTAAGTGGGAAAACTAAACTGAATGCAGAGAGAAAGAAGGCAGAGTCAGCCAGTTGCCATGGAGCTCCTGAAGGAGAAAGGTGCCAGAAACTTAGGGGTAAAACACAAGCATTGTGGTAAAATGTGAAATAACATGTAAGAGCTAGTTAGTAATATGCCTGAGTCATTGGCCAAACAGTGTTGTAATTAATATAGTTTCTGGGTGATTATTTGGATCTTGGTGGCCAGAAAAACAAACAAACAAGCAAAAACAGCTCATGCAAATATTTTTAAGCTGACGTCTTCTCACGTCTTCAGATAAGACCTGCACAAAATTTCATGCCATGCTAAACAGAGAGGGGTAGAAGTTCAGATGTGAAGCACTGGGAAGGGTGAAACAATTTACATGAACATATTTGTTTTACATCATATATATACAATGCAAAAAATATGCTTAAAAACAGATTTGTGTAAAAAAATGTCATGTCAAAAGCTCTGCATCTTGAATTACCCAGTGGACTGATGTGGGATAAGCTGGAAATCATCTGATACTGTATGGGACATATACCATGCTGTATTCCAGGTACTGTACCATTAATAAGCCATTTTAGGTAATGTAATTTTAAAGTTCCATAATAAAGATGCATTTAATAGTGTTGATGGTTTTGATTTGTTATTTTGGGTTGTCTCCTAGAATGAAGGATCAAACATGAACTCTTCACATAGTAAGTATAAAAAACATGTCTCCAGCCTTAACAGGAATTTTGTAAAACAGTTTATGTAATATGAGCAAATGTTTTGAGTCATATTAGTAAATATGTTACCCATGTAGAGAAATAAAAAATATAGGCATAAAGGTAAAAGTGTAAGATTTCTTTGTTTAAGCTTACCAAATGCCAAATATAATTTGTTCTTTATCATTAAAGGAACCAAAAAAGTTAGAGCTTGAATTGTGAGGTTTGTATCCTAGTGCCAACCAGTTCTATAAAATCTATGCTTTGCAATTGGTAAAAGAAAACACAAGACAAAGGTGCACCATGTTTATACTTCCGTAATATTAAAAGGTGATTTTTTAAATACATTAATGGAAGCATATATGTGTGTACATGTGAATTTATATGTGTGAATGTACATATATGTGTGAAGAGATACACTATAGGCTTTGGCAATAAGCCTTCATGGTGCCATCACCATCAAGAAAGGTCTCTGATGGTTTTCAACCCTGTTGCTTATAAACAGTTTCCAATGGTTGACAATGACGTTAACTTAGCAAGCATGGCAATGACCTTGAATGCATTTTCACTTTTCTCATTTTGCATACCAATCCCAGTTCCCCCTCCCTTCTTCCTCCTGCTCCCTCCACCTTCCCCCACTGGACCCCCATCTCCTCCTCAGAGAGGAGACAACAAAGTGTGACACATCACTTTGAGACCTGACTAAGGCCCTCCACCTTATATCTAGGCTGAGAAAGGTATCGCTCCAGAGAGAATGGGATCTAAAAAGCCAATACAAGCAGTAGGGGTAAATCCTGGTCCCACTGCCAGTGATCCCACAGACTGCCCGAGCCATATGACTGTCACCCACATTCAGAGGGCCTAGTTTGTCCCTTTGCTGGCTCACCAGCTGTCAGTCCGGAGTCAGTGAGCTTCCAGTAGCTCAGGTCAGCTGTTCCAGTGAGTATTTCTATCACGAATTTTCAGGTTTTTAAGGAATGCAGTTTGGTGTCACCAGCTTGTCAGCAGCAATGTATCACATACCTTGTTTTCATTCTCTGTGCCGTGCAGGTTGGTCAGAGTTTGTTATTGTACCCAGGGGACCACTTCCTTTGTCAGATACTGTTCCATCTTGAACTGAGTAAACAGCCTAGCCGAATTTCTGAGATGCTGAACCAACTCTTGGGTGACTTTCTTTCAGAATGTGGTGTGTAATATTTATGAATCACAGTTTAGAAATATTATAGTTTTTAATAGCTTAATAAGCAGCATTTCATTGCCATAGTGTGGGAAAAAAGAGAGTAGATCATCCTAAGTGTATATATTGTTTAACTATTGAAACTGAATTTATATTACTAGTATTTACATTAGCAATCATTTAAGACATTTTAAGAGATGTGATTAAGGTCACAGATCACTAGAACTCCTTTATGTTGCTTGTTTGTGTTTTCCCTGGTGTGGATTGAATAAAGGTGAAATGGATATCACTACACAGTGATGTAAGGATGAACAAATTAACAAGCGAGAAACCATTTTATATTAAATTAAAGATGAACTTTAAAAAGCAGATATTTTAGTTAAACATAAATATTAAAAGATAGACAGTCATGCAACTCATCACCAAAATCCTGGGACCTGTCAGGAACAATGATTAAGCCAGAAACCTGTGCTATGCCTGACTGTTCTCTAACCTGAGGTAAACTGTTTAACCTACTCAACATTTAAATTATCTACCTAAAAGCATAATGAGAATCTCACATCGCTGCTAAAAACATTTGGAAAACTACTTATTGTCCTTAGAATGCAATATGAAGACAATTACTGTAATAACTGACATTTCTGATAGGCCTCAGGACTCACTAATTTAAGGAAATACATCCCAATGACATTTGAGAAAACAGAATTAGCGAGGCCTGGCTCATTTTTTTCTCATGCAACTTCCCTGTTTGTGTCTTGCTCACTAACGAGCTTCCTCCTTATATCTTGCAAGGAAGGGACATCCCAAAGTACAAATAAAAATAAACATATTTGTTTAAGAAGGAGAGTACCTGTGAAAGTATGCTTGTCAGTTCCCCTCAAATACCAGTCACCATTAGCATCCTTAGCCCAACCAAACATGTCTGGGCTGATCTATATTTTAAATCACACCAAGCATAAAGAACATACAGATTTTCAACAATCATCTAGGTCTTGTTTTCAAAAGGCTCTCATGACATATAAACTTTATATTTTAAATTTCTATATTTTCTTTTAATAACTGTTTGTTCTTTCTTTTTAATAGTTGAATCTAGACTACTCTGAGGAGGAAAAAAATTTTCTTAAATCAGGCATTACTTGAAGCATTTCTAATACATGCTTTATTAAAACCTTCAACACTAACCTTTCAATTGGTCTTCCCAGTTTAGAGCCCACTAGCACTTTGTGGTGAATTAAGAAGAAACTGGGGGAGTTTGTGTAGCGAAGAACGACAGTAAACTGGGGAGGTAGAAACATGAGGTTTGGGAATTTAACGTCATGTTCAGCTAGAGGGTGGTTTCAAAGTTAGCTTGACATACACAACAACCTGTCTCAAAAAGAGAAAGAAGGAGCTAAAGAGAGAGACAGACATAGAGAGACAGATAGACAGCAAAAGACCCCTCCTCAAAAAAGTAAATGTTAGGGTCTGCTAGTGCTGAAGAAATGGCAGCATAGTTAAGAGTCCAGAGTTCTTCTTTTATCTAGGGCAGCATTTCTCAACCTGTGGTTCAATATCAGATATTCTGCATCTCATATATTTACATTATAATTCATAACAGAAGCAAAATTACAGTTATTAAGTAGCAATGAAATAATTTTATGGTTGGGGGATCACTACAACACAAGGAACTACATTAAAGGGTCCCAGCATTAGGAAGGTTGAGACTCATTACTCTAGAGGATCTGTGTTCAATTCCCAACATCCACATGGCAGCTCTTAATGTCTGTAACTCCAGTCGTGTAGAGACTATGTAATCTTCTGGTCACACCCATCTGGTCTCCATGGGCACCGTACACAGTTGGTACATTGATAAATAGGTAGGGAAAATACCAATAAACAAATTAAAATAATTAATCAGGGGCTGGTGAGATAATACAAGATTTGAGATTGGAGTTTGGATCCTCAGCATCCACAAAAAGGCCTCACCTCAGTAAATACTGTGTAAACCCATTTAAGAGGACTACTGCTATAATCTTATTACCTCCACATGCACAGATGAAAACTAACAATAATAAAATCATGTTCCATATTTCAAGGATATAATACATTCTAGACAGTACTACATGCTGCATCTTTCATTTGTACACAACGGCACAGTGCTCTTGGGATGGGGCTCTTCCCACCCCTTTCTTGGAAGCAGAAGGAATTACAGGGAACACCACACCGAGGCTAGATGAAATCATGATCTCCAATTAATTCTCTGCCTGTCTCATGGCAAATGCTAAACAAAAGCTGACTCTTGCTTGCCACATGAGCTTTTAAATGTGAGAATAATGTTTAAATTCAAATCTAAACATGTTTGAAGTTCGTTCACACACGAAGTTGCCAGGAGGAGAAAATACAAAACTATTATGGAAAATAAAACTGGGAAGGGATCTATCAATAAATGTTCCTTGTAGTATAAATAATAGCTTATTTTTATCCTTGTTCATCATTTACACTTTTAAAAGAAAATATAAATATTGTTCTGTTTCCATATTTTATATTTCAGAGTAAATACAAAATCCATTTAATTGACTATACTAACATATTAATTAAATTTATTATTATTTTATTTGTAATGATATATATATATAATTTTAGTATTAGTTAAACTGAATCCTGCAATTTATAAATGAGATCTATTGATGGTGACGGTGGTGTTGTGCCCCACTTTTAATTTATCAGCTGAAGTTATGTTGAAATTGTATGGGATAGTCACCCTGTAATCTATGGGAAAATGTCATTATAACAACCCATTCCTTTTTGATAAACTATCTTAATCAAGAAATTAACCCATAATCTACTCAACCAACAATTTTTGACTGAGCTGATGCAGGAATAAAATCCAACTTCAAATATAAGAATAAATAGGCCATTAGATAAGAATTATATGTATATATGATAAAAATCTAATAGCTTATTTATAAGTGTAAATGCGGCTTTGAAAATGTATTTCTTGAGCACCTGAGCTTTAGAGTTTAAAGTAAAATTCTAAAATCTTGGTACAACTTGTTGACTCTTAGCTTCAAGTCCTAGCTATTCAGAGTCACAGAGTGTAATGCTGTCTCAAATAACCAGTAAGTAAATAAGTTCAAGCACATATCCCAAATGTGGATTACATCATCCTGAGAGTACAAACAGGGATACGGAAGTTAGATGCACTTGAGATGTGTCAGGAAACTATTGAGAGATTCACAGAATTGAAGGTAACAGAAAACAAACGTTTTCTGTCATGATTTTCATTCAATAACTGGCATATTAGCATAACTAAAGACACAAAGAGAGTAAAAATGACAAATTCCGGAAACTGTTTTATGAAATTTTACACGGTTCCAATACATCTCAGTGGGAAGGAAATGACTTCTAGGAGAGAGAATGAATGACTGTTCACAACAGAAAACAAAGGGAGATACAGAGCTCTCGCTCAATGGTCTCTATGAAGAAAGAAGCAATGGGAAATAATTGGCACTATAAAAGTTGTATTTTTTTCAAAACCAAAGTTGCTACATTCTTTAATATTCTAGAGAACAAGAAACGATATATAGCTTAATAATACTTTGTCTGAAGTGGAATAACTTGGAAGAAATATCACTTAAAAGTAGGAACTCAATTGCTGCTGTATTCTCCAACATGTTAACATAACTATTTCACAAAACCCAATAGACAGGATGCTCTCAACTACATGGCAAGGCTCTAGCAAATTCCTCTCTCTCACTGAAGTGTTTGACAGCCTACAAGTCTTCCTCTTTGTATGACAACTAAGAGGTAAACTGATCTGTCAGGAGAGTGCTGCCACAACCCAGCTCTCAAGATCCTGAAATGTGGAGTTCCTTCCCAGGCTGTCAGGAGCCAGCCAGCCTCTCCACTCTTCAGCATTTTCTATCGTTTTATGATTCTGGTTGTAAAGCCTCTGGAAGGCTTTTCAGCAATTAGTCTCCTGGGGACTTGTTAATCGGGTCCTGTCAGACAGCTAATATTTATGACAATGGAAGGTAAATGGTCTGTTGAAATGCAGCCCGCTAATCATTAATTTCACTGCTCAGAGGGAGAATCACAGTTTACATATTCCCTTTGAAAAGTGTTAAAAATGTATGCATGGTATTCTTAAAACGGTTTTAAAATATCTAGAGGTCTTTTCATTGTTGTTGTTAACAGGATTTCATAGGGAAAAAATAAACAATAAAAGCAAACCAGTTTCACGTATTTCATGAATTTCTATCACAAGAAACAGCTCTGTTTTCATAATAAATTGCAATTACAATGATTATAAAGGACCCCTGTATCCTAAACACTTTTGAAATTAAATACACACACCACACACACACACCACACACACACACACACACCACACACACACACACACACACACACACACACACATATATCCAGCATATTTCTTTTGTATTTGCACTTTTAAATCACAATACAGAGTATTACCTTTCATTGTGGCATATCAAAACAATTATTTTTGGCTAGTCTCCTATCTTCTCTTCTGACTCATCATCCCTCTGACTTCTCTGTAGCTTTCTCCCCACAGTAACCATTATGTTGCTGATGTCACATGTGTCCTATTGCCCTCTCCATCTTTTTAGACATCTCTTTCTATTCTGTCTCGGATACCTTTCTAACCTCATAGCCTCTGCCCACATTTATCCACATACACACATACATAAGCATTGAAACCTAGAATCTGCATATGAGACAGGACATGCATTATATTTTTTCCTCCTTGTGGGTCATGTTAGTTAACACATTAATTCTGTAAGTTTATGAACATCCGTGACTGGATGCCTCATATAATCAATGTTGTTTTATTTTAATTTTTATTGGATCACCTTGATTTGATTAAGTCACAGATATATTGTCATGTTCTTGTCTTTCGTCAAGTTAATACTTCTTGATATTTCTATATTTTTGTATATTTCTTCATTACAAACTGGTAAAGTTATTTTTATTACGAGAACCGTGAATAATTAAGGCAAGGGTGATTTCTTAAAATTTTAATTTCCATCTTTAGGATGCTTAGGCAAGAGAACTGTCATGATTTCAAGTCCAGCATATACTATTCACAATATTAAAACTTGAAGTGTTTTTTGTCTTTTTTTTTAGAATTCAACAACAATGCTACCCCCAGAAAGCCTATAAACTCATGGAAACTGAACAATCAACTACTGAACCACACCTGGGTCAAGAAAGAAATAAAGAAAGAACTTAAAGTCTTTCTTGAATTTAATGAAAATAAAGACACAACATACTCAAACCTATGAGACACTATGAAAGCAGTGCTAAGAGGAAAGTTCATAGCACTAAGTGCCCACTTAAAGAAAACGGAGAAAGCACTCATTGGAGACTTAACAGCACACCTGAAAGCTCTAGAAAAGAAAGAAGCAGACTCACCTAGGAGGAGTTGAAGACTGGAAATTATCAAACTGAGGGCTGAAATCAACAAAATAGAAACACAGAAAACAATCCAAAGAATCAATGAAACAAAAAGCTGGTTCTTGGAGAAAATCAACAAGATTGACAAACCCCTAGCCAAACTAATCAAACGGCAGAGAGAGAACACACAAATTAATAAGATCAGAAATGAAAAAGGGGACATAACCACAGACACACAGGAAATTCAGAGAATCATTAGATCTTACCACAAAAGCCTGTATGCCACAAAATTGGAAAATGTAAAAGAAATGGACACTTTTTTAGACAAGTACCATATACCAAAGTTAAACCGGGACCAGGTAAAGGCTCTAAATAGTCCTGCTAGTCGTGAAGAATTAGAAACTGTTATCAGAAACCTCCCTATCAAAAAAAGCCAAGGACCAGATGGTTTCAATGCAGAATTCTACCAGAACTTCCAAGAAGGGCTAATACCTATACTCCTTAATGTACTTCATAATATAGAAACAGAACAGTCATTGCCAAATTCCTTTTATGAAGCTACAATTACCCTGATACCTAAACCACACAAAGACTCAACCAAGAAAGAGAATTACAGGCCAATCTCACTCATGAACATCGATGCAAAAATTCTCAATAAAATACTGGCAAACAGAATCCAAGAACACATTAGAAAAATTATCCATTACGATCAAGTAAGCTTCATCCCAGAGATGCAGGGCTGGTTCAACATACGAAAATCTATCAATGTAATCCATCATATAAATAAACTGAAGGATAAAAACCATATGATCATCTCATTAGATGCAGAAAAGGCATTTGACAAAATTCAACACCCCTTTATGATAAAGGTCTTGGAAATATTAGGGATACAAGGGTCATTCCTAAATATAATATAGGCTATTTACAGCAAGCCGACAGCTAATATCAAATTAAATGGAGAGAAACTCAAGGCCATCCCACTAAATTCAGGAACACGACAAGGCTTTCCACTCTCTCCTTATCACTTCAATATAGTGCTTGAAGTTCTAGCAATAGCAATAAGACAACACAAGGGTATCAAGGGATTCGAATTGGAAAGGAAGAAGTTAAACTTTCGTTATTTGCAGATGATATGATAGTGTACATAAGCGACCCGAAAAACTCCACCAAAGAACTCCTACAGCTGATAAACTCCTTTAGTATCGTGGCCGGATACAAGATCAACTCCAAAAAATCTGAAGTTTTAAAATTGGAATGGGTGGAAATTTCAGGAGATAAAACTCTTACTATTCAAAAAAGTTGTTGACTTTTACTATGCTTCATTCACAACCTATCAGTATCGGTTATTAAATACAAGACAAGGTTTGGAATTAGGGTTTCTTTCTGCCCCAGCTGTGCTAGTCCACACAACTACCAGATGTCAAACCTCATAAGCTGGTTTAGATATTCCTGCAAATTTGCTATAAATCATCAAATTAGAGATCACTGCATTTCCTACTACTATGAAGAAGAAAGTGCCAAATAAAAGTAATTAAATCTCAAGGTACAGGAATTCAGGTCAAGAAACATGAAACCCTGCTTTCTACCAGGGAGAAGTTATAATAGAATTAAATTAAATCTAATAACCATAAGATCATTTGATTTGATTTGAACAATTCTGTGAGGAAATCAAATACAGACAGTGAAATTTGCTCCACTACTCTCAAGTAATTTAACCAACTGTATTTAACAAATCAAAAATAGATTTATTTTAAGCCTATGTGCATATACACAAATGTATAGAAGTGAGTTGAACAGCAGACAGGAGCACTCAGGGAACATCTCTCTTGTGTTGGTTCTTTTAAAGAAAACACAAATAGTTTATATCGCTGTATTTTTTATTTAATAAAACGTATTATTTTTCCAAATGTACAGCTGATTGAACCTGTTTGTGCATCTTCACCAGCAGTTAGGCATCTCCACCCTTTGTGTTTCTGGTGTAAATTACTTGGGCTCTGTGCTTTGAAACCAGCTTGATAAGCCCTTTATTAAGTAACTCCTGAATGGCTGCCCTGACTAAGGAACCGGGAATCTACAGTCTTTCAGAGACTACAGCAGGAGTAATAAGTTTATAGTTGGGAGCTTCCTTACATTGCATTTGTACCACTTTTTTTTTTTTTTTTTTTTTTTTTGGCCCTGCCACTAGACTTACTTACTGGGTCTTTGTCTTTTTTAGCCAACTTTCCGGCATCTTTCTTCTTGTCATCCTTGGGTGGCATGATGAAGCTCAGAGAGTGGTGGCGACCACTCTCAGAGTATGTTTTGATAGTATCAGAAACACATTAACATTAAGCTGGGCATTTCTGTAATGCAGATATCCCAATGTTCTCATGACTTCCTGAACAATCTAAATCGTGTATTCTGAAAAGTTTGAATATTTACCTGTGATTTTTCTGTACTGTGAGGCTTTCAACATATCTTTTAATGGAACAGCTTCTCAGCTTTATAACATCAAAGAAAAAGTGAATGGGGCAGGGCCAAAAGGATGAAAAACACAATTTTAAAGCAACAGAGGAGAGTAACTTCTACATAATTATTTTAACTATCCTGGAACCAGATGAACCCAAGGATAAGGAACTCAGTTTCCCTAATATTTCAGTTAAATCACTTTTGTCATGATTAAAACAATCTCAGGAGCTGATGGGTGTAGGTATGATAGTTTTGGTAAAATTCTTTCTATCCAAGCATGAAAACCTGACTTCAAAAACCCACATGAAACCAGGCATGGCAGCAGTCTCCCTAATCTCTGCATTCCTGCAAAGAAATAGTAGACAGGGAAAGGAGAAGCCTGGGACTGCAGTCAGTCTGTCTTTGTGGCAGTAGCAATAAAGAAAATGGGCTCGTGTATGTGCATATATGCATGCACGCTAATGCACAAACACACACACAGACAAACACACACACACACAGAGGGGGAGAGAGGGGGGGACACAAACAAAGCAGAGGGAGAATCAGAGAGAGACACAGAGAGATTCCACATATAAACAAGTATTTACTAAATTGATATTTTAGAAAGAGAGAGCTTACAGATGAAGAGATGACTCTGTGGCTAAAAGTACTGGCTTTAGATTCAAGAGGGTGGAGCTTGGATGCCCGCAGCCATTTACCAAACCCAGCGTCCCACAAACACCTGTCACTGCAGCTCAGAGAGCTCCAATGCCTACTTTTAGCCTCCACATCATGCAAAAAGTTGTGTAGCAGCCAAGTAATACACTTTGCAAACACACAGACAGACACATCCACAAATTCATAGAGCAAATATTCAAAAGAATACCTTTTTTACTTAGAAAATGATTTTCATTTATTATTTTATTGAGTTAAATATTAGATACATAGAATGTACTCTAATTAAAAATTCAACTTTATATTTTATTTAAAAAGCTGACTTATCCAGTTCATTATTATAATACAGAAATAAAAATGAAAGCAAGCTGGCTTCCAAGAATATTTGTAAATTGCCTGTCTAAAACTTACCACATAAGTTCCAAGGAAAGGCTAGCACTAAAAAGTGCATGAGTTGTTAAGTCTAATCATCAGGGTCTTCATCGGACCTTATTGTAAGATGAATAATGAATTTTTAATAGGTAATAGTACTATGTGTTCTAATTAAGTATTCCTATTTTCTCTAAATTGTGTGAGAATTTGATTAAAAAAAATACGGATACAGTTAGAGGAACATGAGCAAGAGGGGGAGATTATTTAAAAGCAGACACAGAGAACTTAAGACTCTAATGAAACTTAATTCTTCTGCATTTTGATTATATATAACTTATAATCCAAACCTCCAGATTCTGCTCCCTTAACACTAATCCTGGTTGGTGTTGTCTGGCATTTCACCTATGAGTCAGTCTACTTTTCTCTAATATGTAGAATGAATAGGAGATCCTCAGAAAGTGTTAAAAGTAAAATAAGAAAGAAAAAGAATAAGAGGCCGAGTCTTCTCTAGATAGCTGGAAAAATCAATAGATGAGAATTGGATCTAGAAAGGCAACTAAAGATTTAATTTAGAGTTAGCAAGATAACGGGTAAGGAAAATTTATCTGGGTTCTACAAAGTGAGGAGAAAAGAAGCTAATGGGAAATCCAGATAAAGTCAGGTGTCTGTGATGAGTCTCTCAGCAGGGAATCTGTTCTGGGCAGTCTGGAGTTTATCTAGGAGTCAGTTCAGAGAGCCAAGAATTGACAAAGCAGTGGCAGAGGACAAGCCATGCTGGGCACTATCCTAAGGCTATCCACAATTTACAATAAGAATTCCTTTGTAAGGCAATTGTTATGAATGCTTTTTACTTAATATCTGTCTTTCCTCTGACAGAGATAATATTGTAGTTATCAGGAAGTGGAAAATCACATATTACCTCTCAAAAGCAATCATGAGACACTCACTCAAGAAAAAACAATGTGTCATTAATGGGAATACAGGCCTCTCAACCTAATTTATCTCTTCTTTAATTTTTATTATATGTAAAGGTCAGTTTACTTTGTAAATATATAAGGAGTCTAAAGTCAATTTCTCCAAAGTGTCAGATCAGTTCACTTATAAGATATGAGAGTTGATTTACAAAGGAAATTGTTTAAAAATGCAAGGTTATTTTTAAAATGAGGTAAATATAGTCTTTTTTGTGGTTGTTTCTGTTTACTTCCTAATTCTGTCAATAGCTGTAATTTCTGCACCATCTCCCATTTTTCTTTTCTTTTTAAATTTCCATCTCCTCCCCTCTTTCTCCCCCTTCCCTCTCCTCCCCTCCCCCCATACTCTCCCTCCCTTCCTTTTCAGGCCAAGGAGCCATAGGGGTTCCCTACTCTATGTTAAAGAAATGGACAGTTTTTTTAGATAAATACCATATACCAAAGTTAAACCAGGACCAGGTAAATGCTCTAAATAGTCCTGTTAGTCGCGAAGAATTAGAAACTGTTATCAGAAACCTCCCTACCAAAAAGAGCCCAGGACCAGATGGTTTCAATGCGGAATTCTACCAGAACTTCCAAGAAGACCTAATACCTATACTCCTTAAGGTATTTCATAATATAGAAACACAAGAGTCACTGCCAAATTCCTTCTATGAAGCTACAGTTACCCTGATACCTAAACCACACAAAGACTCAACCAAGAAAGAGAATTACAGGCCAATTCTCTCACTCATGAACATTGACGCAAAAATTCTCAATAAAATACTGGCAAACCGAATCCAAGAACACATTAGAAAAATTATCCACTATGATCAAGTAGGCTTCATCCCAGAGATGCAGGGCTGGTTCAACATACAAAAATCTATCAATGTAATCCATCATATAAATAAACTGAAGGAAAAAAACCATATGGTCATCTCATTAGATGCTGAAAAAGCATTTGACAAAATTCAGGACCCTTTTATGGTAAAGGTCCTGGAGAGATTAGGGATACAGGGTCATTCCTAAATATAATAAAAGCTATTTACAGCAAGCCGACAGCTAACATCAAATTAAACGGAGAGAAACTCAAGGCCATCCCACTAAATTCAGGAACACGACAAGGCTGTCCACTCTCTCCTTATCTCTTCAATATAGTGCTTGAAGTTTTAGCAATAGCAATAAGACAACATAAGGGGATCAAGGGGATTCGAATTGGAAAGGAAGAAGTTAAACTTTCGTTATTTGCAGATGATATGATAGTGTACATAAGCGACCCGAAAAACTCCACCAAAGAACTCCTACAGCTGATAAACTCCTTCAGTAACATGGCAGGCTACAAGATCAACTCCAAAAAATCAGTCGCCCTCCTATACACGAAGGATAAGGAAGCAGAGAGGGAAATCAGAGAAGTATCACCTTTCACAATAGCCACAAATATAATAGTCTTGTATTAATAATTGGAATTAGGTCAAGGATCAAAGGCATGGACAATGTCTGTTCCATAATAATATACAGTATATTTCTGGGGGAATGTGACTACCAGGCAAACATAAGGACTCACGTAAAAGACTGGGGGCAGTGCCGTGTGTTTGTAACCTTACTGCTGCTATTTTTAAAAACCAGGAAATTGAGACAAAAGATCCCTGAATCATTGACTGGACAGTCTATAATCAAACAGATGAGGTCTGGGCTCCTTCTGAGGCCTTGTCTAAAAAATAACGTTATAGAACAATAGAGTAAAAGACTGATGGCATTTGCTGGTCTCCACACAGATGCACACACAAACATATACAGTCCCCCTACACACACATATTCATATGGACACATACACTAAAATGTAAGTGAAGTGTCACCAACATGGTTCCCTGAACATAGGCTGAGCAAGGATGACACCAATGTACATGAAAATAGGGGTAGAGAAAAGTCCATGAGACCTCAGCACTACACAAAGAACTCTAGGTAATTTAAAAAATTGGAAAAAAGGAAAAGTGGCCTTTTCCAGAGAAAAGAACACCAATTGACTCAACAGGGCCAATGATCATCCCTCATAACACACATATATATGGTCACCAGTTTCAGAACTGAACAGACTATGTTACGAATATATGTACATATAAATACGTATATGTTATACATGCAGTAACAATTAGTGAAAATGAGATCATACATTGGAAGGAGAATGGAAAGTGAATGTATGGGGGATTTTGGAGGTAGAGAGGAGAAGAGAAAAAGGCTGTAATTAAAGTATAATTTCAAAAATAAAAAAGAAAGAGAGTAAATACACCACACAGCAACACTCCCATTTACATAGAGAAATATTACATAGCAAAGTCAAAAACTGTTATCTAATAAATTATATCCACTATAATATACCAAGTAGATTTCTCATTGTATGTTATTGTTTTGGACTAAACGATCCTATTACTCTGACAACTGTAGAAAGTATGCTCCACAGAATTATGTGCAGCTTGCAGAGCTTGAGAATGGTGGATGAATATGCTACTACTGCATTTAATAAGCTATGTCTTATCCCCATTTTAAATTACACTGTTTCATCTTAGTAAATAGTTGTAAATCATAAGCAACCTGCCCTTTTGGCTGGAACAAGTTTCAAAGACCTGGCTTAACTATACATCTCTGTCATTAGTTCCTCTTATTGCTAATTTGCTCCTTTTTTTCTTTCTTAACATATCCTCACGCACAACAGGCTATGACAGGTACCTATTTGATGCAGGTGTCTGGTGTTCCACTCCATTTTTGTTGGTGCTTGTACACTCTGTGATGGTTTTATAGTGATGATTTTCCCTCACAGAGTGCCGCTAACATTAATTCACATATATACCCATACACGCTTCATGTAAGCACATACATAGACCAAACATTCAGGTATTGCATTTCGTAAAGCCTGGCTACTCAGTGGTAAAAAAACAATGACATTTTGAATTTTGCATGCAAATGGATGGAAATAGAAAACACTATCCTGAGTGAGATAACCCAGATCCAAAAAGATGAATATCGTATGTACTCACTCTTTAGTGGACTCTAACCATAAACAAAGGACATTAAGCCTATAGTTCACAAGCCTAGAGAAGCCAAATAACAAGGTGAACCCAAAGAAAAACATATATAGATCTTCCTGGAAATTGGAAGCAAACAAGATTGCTGGGCAAAAGTTGGGAGCATGAGGGTCGGGGTAGGGGTTAGGGTTGGGTTGAGGGAAGGGGAGAGGGGAAGAAAGAAGGGATAATTGAAAGACTAGGGGGAGCTTGGGGGAGTGGGAGGGTGGAGATGGAGGAAGGGCTGATATAGGACCAGGAAAGAAGGTATCTACATTAAGGGAGCCATTTTAGGGTTGGCAAGAGACTTGGCTCTAGAGGGGATCCCAGGTGTCCATGGGTATGTCCCAAGCTGGGTCCTTGGGCAGAACAGGAGAGGGTGCCTGAACTGGCCTTGCCCCACTATCACACTGATGGTTTCTCAAGATAGAGACAGAGACCCTCATCAGAGCAACGGACTGAGCTTCCAAGGTCCAGTTATAGAGCAGAAGGAGTGAGAACATGAGCAAGGAAGTCTGGACCATGAGGGGTTGGACCACTTACTGAGACAGTGTGCCTGTTCTAATGGGAGCTCACCAAATCCAGCTGGACTGGGACTGAACTAGCATGTGATCAAACCAGACTCTGAATGTGGCTGACAATGGGGGTTGGCTGAGAAGCCATTGATATGGGCATTGAGACTTGCTTCTGCTGAATGTACTGGCTTTTTGGGACCCTATTCTATTTGGAGGCACAGCTTCCTAGGCCTGGATATATGGGAGAGGGTCTTGGACTTCCCACAGGGTAGGGTTCCCTGCCCTCTCTTAGGACTGGATGGGGAGAGGGGACAGTGAGTGGGGGAGCAGGGGGGTATGGGAGGAGGGGAGGAAGTGCAAATTTTTGAATGGAAAAATAAAAATGAAATAAAAAAGACTCGCACTTCACAAAACATCTCAGTGTATTTTGCAAGATTTGAGATGTCCTACTGATTTAAGGGCTAGTTATTTTAAATATTTTTCTATATATAAAATGTGAAAAACCTGATACAATAGAAGAAAAAAGAGATTGTTCTCTATTATTCTCATCTTATTCTTTACATTAATTAAACTAGGAATGAATAGGACATATGCAAATCAATTGTCTATTTTTAAAAATCTCAATCATTTATTAACACCAGATATTTGCAAGCCAGATGAGTATTCCAAGTTTATGTTTTATTTGCCTTGAGTTATATTTTTATAACATCTCTTCTCCAAAATAGATATTATCGGATGCCTACACACAGTTCCCTCATCTAAGCACAAGTGGAACTCCATCTGACATTGCAACAAAACAGAAATATTTGTATTTTTGCTTTTCATTACATTTTATTTTTATTGCAGAGGGTCCAATCATTCCTATTACAATTTCTTGATATATATGTAAATAACTTGTACACTCTTTCCTCATGTATTTTAAGTCCCTTAACATTTTGTTACTTTTCTTCTTGGTATTTTCATCCTATATTTCTAACTCTTTGTAAAATGCTTTTTTTTATGTTCTCTACACCAAACCAGTGTTCTGAATCTAAATGCAGTTTATTAGATGGTCCTATGGATAATTTGCATGAACAGGATCATGCCCTGATTTTGACTCCCAAGTTTTCATTATTAAAGAATAATTACATAAAGGCTTCACCCATGTCTTTCATCCACCCCTGTAGTATTGTCCTCACTGACCCCTCTAAACATTTTGCTCTCCTCGATTTTCTTCAATAACCCAGGAATAGAAGTCAGATATGGAGAATTGGCAAGGATTTTGAAGTTATGTTATGAATAAAGTGTAAACAAAGTTATTAGTTATGAATGTTCTGTAATTCAGTCAGCAACTTGAGAAAGTCAGCCAAATTCAATAAAACAACTGGAGTTAACCAATAGTATAGAATGATTTACAATTACTGGTGTTTCATAATCTAGGATGAGGCAATGCAAGAATGAAGATGATGAAGTACAGCCTTAAGGATCACTTGTGACTAGAAATACCAAATACTTGATAGTATGCTTACACAGAACCTAGAGTAAAGAAATGGGTACAGAGATTCTCCAGATCAAAGTGGAGAAGTTTAATCCAGATATGTAGCTAAAACAAGCAGGCCTCTTGGCAAAACCTGAAACTATAAAGGATCATAGTTAAACACAGACACACACGATAACAGAAACTGTGATAATCTACATATGTATACATTTTTGTGGGAAACCATTCTTTCTGGGATATATATTTTCAAAATAGTCCTTCATTTTAAGGCCTTCTGATCTATGGTAAATCTAATGGTAGCTATGTTTTAGCGCTAAATACTGTTTGAGTTCCTTTTTTACTTATTGGGTACACAGGCCAATTGTTATGTATGACATGTTTTTTGTGCCACCAGAATTACCAAGAATGGTCAAAATGATATAACAAGTTCATACTTATTCAGGTTTCATGGGCAGTCATGAGTAACTTCAAGAGCGTCTGTTGCAGTTAAAGAAAATTCCCGTGGAAGTATTAAACTGTCATTTTTCATAACTAAGGTTGAATCCCAGTGCTAGAATTACTGGATCCACTTCCTACTACAACACAAAATAATGGTCCCACTGTAACTGGGCACATTATGAATCATGCTGCCTTTTAAAGAACTGCCTTAGTCAAATGAAGTTACACATAAAATCATTGTTAGGCCTTTTTTGCTTTGTAACTGGCAAATTGTAGAAGTGGTATCTTAAATGTCATTGACAAAGATTATGGATTATTTGTGTCTTTAAAGATTCAGGCATTGTGGGACCTCCAGAAACTGAAAAGATTCTGTAAGGCAAAAGACACAGTCAACAAGACAAAACAGCAGCCTAAAGAATGGGAAAAGAGCTTCACCTATGCCACAACAGACAGAAGACTGATCTCCAAAATATACAAAGAACTCAAAAAAGTTAATCATCAAAAGAACAAATAATCCAATAACAAAATGGAGTACAGACCTAAATAGAGAACTCTCAACAGAGGAATCTAAAATGGCTGAATGACACTTAAGGAAATGCTCATCATCCTTAGTCATCAGAGAAATGCAAATCAAAACAACTCTGATTTCATCTTATACCTGTAATAATAGCCAAGATCATAAACACTGATGACAACTTGACAACTTATGCTGGAGAGGATGTGGGGTAAAGGGAACACTCCTGTGTTGCTGGTGGGGGTGCAAATTGGTACAACCCCTTTGGATATTAGGAAACACCTTTCCTCAAGACCCAGCAATACCAACCACTGTTGGGTATATACTCAAAAATGTTCAATTGTACCACAAGGACATGTGCTCAACTGTGTTCATAGCTGCATTGTTTGTCATAGCCAGAACTTGGAAACAACTTAAGTGCCCCTCTACAGAAGAATGGATAAGGAAAATGTGGTACATTTATACAATGGAGTACTACACAGCAGAAAAAAAATGACATCTTGAAATTTGAAGGCAAATGGATGGAATTAGAAAACATCATTTTGAGTGAGGTAACCTAGGCCCAGAAAGACAAATATCATATGTACTCATTCATGACTGGCTTTTAAGCACAACACACAGGAAACCAGCCCACAATTCACAATCCCAGAGAACCTAGACAACAAAGAAGACCCTAAGAGAGACATACATAGATCTAATCTACATGAGAAGTAGAAAAAGACAAGATCTTCTAAGTAAATTGGGAGCATGGGGATTATGTGAAAGGAATGATGGTGAGGGGAGAGGAAGAGAGGAGAGCAGAGAAAAATGTGTAGCTCAATAAAAACAATAAAAAAGAAGATACAGACATTGAAGGGCAAATACTTAGAAGATCATAATATGATTTTAAGGAGGTAATAGAATTATTATTAATAATAATTAATGGCCTTTTTAATTGCTGCTGTCTTCATGAATACAGGGCTAGCACATAGAAAGTTTCCCAGAGAAAAGAGAAAAAGGACAGGAAAACATGATCCTCTGCAAGCCAGACAAAATTTATTTCATCACATTGCTTAGAAAGGGCTGGTATTGACTTTTGGATTCTAGAATTCTAAGATGGTTTATTTCTGTTCACTTCCTGCATATTTGTGATGTTTTGTGCCATCATTATAAACAGTACACTAATATCAATGGCAGCAATGATATTACAGTATATTTTTTTTAAAAAAAAATTGATATCAAGACCCGTGAATTTAACTGGTTTAAAGGATACAACTGAGTGATTTCATTTTCCAGAAATTGTGGGGGTGCAGGCTCCCTGTTCTTCTGAAATGGCAGGGGAAAGGCTATTCCGAGTTTTCTTGCACCTATTCTGACTGCATTCCTTTGACCTTAATATCATTATTACTGTGGGATTGGCTTCTATGCACAAGCTTCTTTTTCTTCCTTTGACCTTCCCAGAGATGTCTTGCTTTTTTGACCTTAAGATCACAAATGGAACACGAAAACATTTTACTAATTGCTCTGTCACAAAAATTAACCCTATCTGCCAACATAGGCATCCCAAATAAAGTAATATATGACAGTTCTAACATATAGAAGACCTTTCTTGCGGAACAATTTTTCTTTGCCCTTACTAAGATACGCTGAATGAGCAGCATGTGAAAACAACCATATAAGTGCTTTATATTAATTTTGTCTTGTAATATATTCTTGATTGTCATGTGCAAATGCTCAGAATAGTCGCTTTATCAGAGTGCTTAATTTTTTTTTCAATAAATTATTTGATTCAATATTCTTAGATAATTAAATGTTACTTTTGTTTTAATATGCATCTTTTATCTACATGTATAGCTTCTTATTTAAGTATATTGCTCACCTACTGGAGTTCTTATATATCAATTTAGCCTATCACATGTCAAAAACAAGTACAGATGAAAGATGGAACAGCAAACAGCCCCCAGGGTGTGTGAGCTACAGAACAGGATTGAGACTTGATGGCATTGAGTTTTAAAACTGTCCAGACATTCTCAGATTATATAACAGAGTAGTACAGAGTGTTACAGCACTGATTTGATATTCTTTTGGGTGGGCAGAATACCGAGTGAGACATCTGCAATGGGCTATCGAGAATATTCTAATTGGCATCAAGATAAACTGAACATTGGAAAGTGTCCTCAAAAACAGAAGCTGGGGTGCTTGTGACAGAACAGAGACAGGCATAGATGAAGAAAAACCTAGATTTAGTAGTAAACAACCATGAAAGGCTCAAGGACCATCACTTAAGAGGAAAAAAAACATGATACAAATCAAACTTTTGGAAAAATAGACTGTCCTGTTCCTGTAGGTTGTAAGTGGGTTCTACTAAGCAAATAAAATACTGATTTATAATGATAGTCACATTAATTGTACACAAACTTATTAATCAGGATGATATTTCAGCATTTGTGCTTTAAAGATCAGCATCATAGTCAGGTATTTTTAAAAATATATTTTAGAGTTACTGGGAAAAAAATCAATAAATGACTAAAATTATTTTCTCAAAATTCAGCAATCTAGTAAATGAAGAAAGGCCAGACTGAAATCAGAAACACATTATCAAGCATTTTTAGAATCAAAACACATATGAGAGAGAACATATTGTTTTAAAAGCATACATTTTGATAAATATTTATCTCATTGAGGAGCTAGTTACCATTACACCAGAATTTGGAAATGTACAAATAAGTGACATTAATTAATTTTATTTGCAATCCATTTAAAATTTTATTACTCCTATTATATATATATAATCATTATTCATAATTCTTTCATTAATTAAAAGATATTTAAATACAAACTCTCTACTGACGCCATTCAAATGTACATATTTGCTCAACTTTTCTCTTTAATATTCCAGGATAATATCTGGGTGCCTTCTGAAACATTCCTAAGAGACATTTTGACATTACCATATCAACCAACTCTTTATCTATATGCTTCTCCAGCAATTTTTCCATATCTTAAAAGGTAATTCCTTTCTTAAAATTCATAAAATGAATTCATGGGAGACAGTGAAATGAAGGAGAAAAGAAATGCATATGAACAAAGTATGCAAATATCAGTATAAAATGTGATATTTGAATACATTATTTTATATGGCAATTTAAAAATTTATATATATATATATATATATATATATGATGCTTCTTCCTAGTCTAAATTAAAGCAATTACTAACTCTTGAGTGTACTGTTTTTAAATTATATTCTAAGCCATACAAGTTGTAAGTTTTTACATTCTATCAAGCCATAATTTGTAAGACTATTGCAAAAATTTTACAACTTCACTCTGTGATTTTTTGGCTTAGATTATTCTCCACCTAAGTGGATCAAGGTGATGCTATCTTTATAAACTGTTCAATTGTTCCTCATCTTTCCAAGGCAAGAGGACTCTTTAAGTTCTTATTGGCCAATATTTTAATTTTACTTCTAATACTGTGACACCCTACAATTATTAAACGTTGGCAAAAGCATGCAGAACTGTTTGGTTCCTATAATTAATAGAATGAAGTTTCCCTTTTGCTTTTCACTGTTATTTTGGGACACAGTATCAGCTACTTCCTTTCTTTGTATATAATTGCACTCATATCTTCTATGGCTGCATCACTGACAAACAATACTCCTCCCTTAACCTCATTCCCCGCCATGTGATTTTCTTTCATTCAGTAGAATGGATGCTGGACTGACCCTGTTCCAGCTCTGAGCAGAGTCAATGAGAAAATGTGGGATCAGTCATTTATTCCTTGGCCACTGCAATGATTAGAGCATGCCCTGCTGTTCCTGGAACAGTGAAAGGCATGTGAAGAAAATGACTCCAACCAGCTACAGAATTTCAATGAAGAGACTTCAGCCACAAAACCTTGAAAGCACTCAGCCTACTCAAGCCAACTCATGGACATTTGAAGAGTAATAAATGATCACTGTTTTAATCCACTGAGTCTTGAGGTAGTTTGCTGTGCACAAAGGTACACCAGTATAATTCTTTCCACAATAGTCCTTTGTAGTTGCTAAAAAGTATTATTCTATGAGTTTGAAAACCAGCTCAAACCAGTTTAAAAAAATAGTGATACATTTTTAAGCAAGATACATTGGAAAAATCACAGTAGTTTAATTTTGAATAAATTATTTTCATGAGCATATGAGTAATACATGATGCTAAAGAGTTTCTCTGATGAAAAGACAGAATAAACAAACAAAAAAGGGAAGGAAAGTTTTGTAGCATTCATTTTATTACTCCACCACAAAGTTTAGTGTATGGCAGCTTTAGCACTACATTTCAAATGAAAGAAATCAATTTTCAGAATAATAAAAACAAGCCTTTGAAAAACTGAATGAAGTGAAGCAATACTTCCTTAGACTGTGTATAAAAGATTGCAAGCCTATGGGAACACCACCAGCAAATGACTTTGAGCCACAGGAGCTTACCAGAATCAAGCTGACAGGACCCCCAGGACCCATTAAGGGAAGATACAGAAGAAATAACTAGTTATTGAAACTTTTATTAGCGATTGTCATAAAACATTCATTCAGAAACCTTCAGCAGTATCATACCAGGATCATTATTTGAAGCTCAAATTGTTCATGAGTTATTAAGATGATAATAAATCAAAAATGATATCAGAGGTAATTGGCTGAAATTCCCATTTGTTCTTGTTAAATATGTACGTACTGGAAGAGATTTTGCTCTTTATGTGCACTTTGCACATATCTCTAAATAGAGGCCTTCATCTGTTAATTAATCTCTTTTCTCACTCCAGACCCTGAACAATATTTAGACCTGTATTTGGGCCTCAGCTCTGTCTTTAGAAACAGAAAAACATCCAGAGACCTAATACAGAAATCTTCAGTAGAGATCAAGGTGGTGTATTTTAACACTTAGGCAATTTGAGGTTCAATGACATATATATTTGTGCAACTGTCGCCAAAGAACTAATTCTTCATATTGATGTTTCACACAAAGACCCCCGTGTATTCTATGGTATTCAGCACAAATACTCTCATGGGCTTTAGCTGCAGGATGTGAATGTGTATTCAGCATGGATTTAAGAGGGAGTCATTTCCCCAAAGTAATACCTTTAAGTTTATTAATGACCCTATAAATGTGATCTAATTATGATTGTCATCTAAAAATTATTTTTGGTATTCACACATGTACACACATTTTGATCAAATCTAATCTTTACTCCATCTGCTCCAATACATCACCTATCCCATCACCACTACTTTTTCCTCCCAACTTCATGTGCTCCTTTTAAATTATCTAAAGGGTCTTCTAAGGGTAGACTATATGTGCATGTGGCCATCTACTGAAACATATGTAACCTTGCAGGTGCCCCATCTTTGAAGACAGCAACACCTTCTTCCCGAAACCAACTACTCCAAAAAGCTACTTAGGATACAGGCACCCTGATATCTTTTTTTTTTTCCTATTGTGAATTTGGGCTGCTTTGGTCTTGTGAAGTTCTTATGCATGTGGTTAGTCCCAACCACTGTCAATTCACATGTGCAACTGTAATATCATGTTCAGTAATACTGTTTTTACAAAATCTTCCTCTTCTAGCTCTTACAACCTTTCTTCACCTTATTCCACAATGAGATTTATGGAGAAGCTGTGATAGAGATATAGAATATACATCTGAGCACTGCACCCTCATATGCTCTGCTTTTTGGATAATCGTGGCTCTCTATATTAACAATAATATATTGCAAAAAGTAGATTCTTCCTTTAGTAAAAGTTGAAAGGGGCCCTATTCTATGTGTATCAATGTAAGCCAAGGTTATAGTTTTTAACTTGGCTAATAAAAGAAGTCTAGTATAAGGTTCTCTCCTAAGGCAGAGACCTAAGAAGTCATGGGGTTTGTTTCGGTTAATAGTACGAGATATGTGTTCAATCTTATGGAGCAGGCATTCAATGTAATGAGAGTAAATATAGCAATAGTTACTTTAATAACTTTCATGTTGCTCTTTCCCCAGTGGACACCTGGAGAAGGCTGTTGCTGTCCTTTTTAAACTGGCACAATGTACTGAACTTTTCAATATGAAATAAACCAACATTTATGAAGCGTGAAAGTCTGTTTTGGCTTTCTGCCTTCATACTCCCCATATTTTATGTTTAGCAAGCAGTCTCACCTTCAACTTGCAGAATGTAACCAAAAGCACTTACTGTTTAATTTTTTGGGAAGGGCATTTTATGGAACCAACAACTTGGGTACATAAAAAAGTAGCAATTAAAAATCTACCAAAAACAAGAGCACAGTTCATGTGGATTCCACACAGAATTCTACCAGGATGTCAATGAAAAACTGAAATTAGTACTTCTCAAATTATTCTGTAAAAATAAAGAGGACAACACTTCCAAATTCTTTTTATCACGCCAGTATTATTATGATACCAAAATCCAATAAATACCAAATTAAAAAAATTATAGATCAATCTAAACATAGACACAAGAATTCTCAATGTATTTCTGGCAAATATAATTCAGGAACACATCATTAAGATCACCCACCATGATTTAACATGCACAAATCAAAATATACAATCTATCACAAATATAGACTCAGGGACAGATAATTTTATTAGATAGAGAAGAAGGCTTTGACAAAATTCAATGTACATTTATGATTATAGTTGGTGAGAACTAGGGACACAGTGGACATATATCAACAAAATAAAGGCAGTATACAAAAAACCCACAGCATACAGAATGACAAACAGGAGAAAAATTCTAGTAAAAAGTAATGCACACCTGCTCAAAGTAATGCCTACAATCTTAGTTGAAACAATGGCTTGACATAAGGAGGTAATGAAGATATATACAGGAAAGGAGAATGTCAATGTATCTTTTTATTGGGATGGTATAAACTTGTACATAGACAATCCTTAAGAATCCACAAAAAACTCCCATAGCTGATAATACATTCAGCAAAAATTTACAAGATGAAAAATTAGCACACAAAGATCAGTGACATTACTATACAGCAACAGTAAACATACCAAGAAAGGTTTCAGGAAAATAATTTCATTCACTGTAGACTAAAAGTAAAAAACTAAAATAGTTATAGCCAAAGAAGTAAATATTTATATAACTAAAACTTTCAGATATAGAAGAAATTGGAGATGATATCACATGATGGAATGACACCCTATGCTCATAGACTAAGAGGATTAATGCTGTAAAAGTGGACACCCTACCAAAAGCAATATACAAATTAAATGAAATCCACAAAATATTCCAATACAATTCTTCACAAAAATTAAAAAAATTTCATCTCAAAAATAAGATGCAGAGTACTTCCCACTTTTTCCTCTAACAGGTTCAGTGTGTTCAGATTGATATTGAGGTCTTAGGAGAAAGTGGGAAGTACTCTACAACATTTGGGCACAGGAGACCGCTTCCTACGTATAGCCCCAGCAGCACAGACATTAAGGGCAACATTGAATAAATGGGACCTCCTGAAGCTGAGCAGCTTCTCTAAAGCAAAGGACACTGTCACTAAGACAAAAAGGCAGCCTACTGACTGGGAAAAGATCTTCACCAACCCCACAACAGACAAAGGTCTGATCTCCAAAATATATAAGAAACTCAAGAGACTAGACTTTAAAATGCTAATGAACCCAATTAAAAAATGGGGCACTGAACTGAACAGAGAATTCTCAACAGAAGAAGTTCGAATGGCCAAAAGAAACTTAAGGGCATGCTCAACCTCCTTAGCAATCAGGGAAATGCAAATCAAAACAACGTTAAGATACCATCTTACACCTGTCAGAATGGCTAAAATCAAAAACACCAATGATAGCCTTTGCTGGAGAGGATGTGGAGTAAGGGGTACACTCATCCATTGATGGTGGGAATGCAAACTTGTGCAACCGCTTTGGAAAGCAGTGTGGAGGTTTCTCAGGAAATTTGGGATCCACCTACCCAAGGACCCAGCAATCCCACTCTTGGGAATTTACCCAAGAGATGCCCAATCATATTACAAAAGCATCTGTTCAACTATGTTTATAGCAGCATTATTTGTAATAGCCAGAACCTGGAAACAACCTAGATGCCCTTCAGTGGAAGAATGGTTGAAGAAAGTGTGGAATATATACATGCTATAATACTACTCAGCGGTAAAAAACAATGACATCTTGAATTTTGCATGCAAATGGAGGGAAATAGAAAACACCATCCTGAGTGAGGTAACCCAGGCCCAAAAAGATGAACATGGGATGTACTCACTCATAATTGGGTTCTAGCCATAAATAAAGGACATCGAGCCTATAATTCGTAAGAATCCTAGAGAAGCTATATAAGAAGGTGAACCCAAAGAAAAACATATAGTTATCCTCCTGGATACTGGAAGTAGACAAGATTGCCGGACAAAAAATGGGAACATAGGGGTGGGGTTGGATGGGGGGAGGGGGGATGGGGCGAGAAAAGTGTGAAGTGGAGGATGGGAAGAGCTTGGGGGAATAGGATGGTTGGGATATAGGAAGGGTGGATATGGGAACAAGGAATTATATATCTTACTTAAGGGAGCCATTCTAGGGTTGGCAGAGGCTTGACTCTAGAGGGGTTCCCAGGTGTCCAGGAAGACGCCCCCAGCTAGGTCCTTGGGCAGCTGAGGAGAGGGTGCCAGAAATGTCCAGATCTTATTGCCATACTCATGAATATCTTGCATATCACCATAGAACCTTCACCTGGCATTGGATGGAGAAAATGACAGAGCCCCACATAGGAGCACCGGACTGAGCTCCCAAGGTCCCAATGAGGAGCAAAAGGAGGGAGATCATGAGCAAGGAAGTCAGGACCGTGAGGAGTGCGTTTACCCATTGAGATGGTGGGACAGATCTAACGGGAGACCACCAAGTCCAGTTGGAATGGAACTGATGGAACAGGGGACCAAACCGGGCTCTCTGAATGTGGCTGATGGTGGAGGAGGACTGAGAAACCAAGGACAACGGCAATGAATGTGAACTCTACAGCAGGGACGGGCTCACTGTGAGCCTTATCCTTCACCTGGCGATGGATGGAGATAGAGACAGAGCCCCACATTGGAGCACCGGACTGAGCTCCCAAAGTTCTGATGAGGAGCGGATGGAGAGAGATCATGAGAAAGTCAGAACCATGAGGGATGCGTTCACCCACTGAGACGGCAGGACAGAACTAATGGAAGACCACCAAGTCCACTTGGAATGGGACTGATGGAACATGCGACCAAATCGGACTCTCTGAGGGTGGCTGATGGTGGAGGCTGACCGAGGAGCCAAGGACAATGGCGATGGGCTTGGTCTCTACGACATGGACGGGCTCTGTGTGAGCCTTGTCAGTTCGGTTGCTCACCTTCCTGGACCTGAGGGGAGTTGGGAGGACCTTGGTCTCAACATAGTGTAGAGAACCCTGATGGCTGTTTGGCCTCAAGAGGGAGGGAGTGGGGGTGTGGGTGGAGGGGAGGGGAAGAAAGGGGGAGGAGGAGGGGAGGAGATGGCAATTTTTAATAAAAAATAAATAAACTGGAAAAAAATCTTAAATGTCAAGAAATCAATGAGCCAAACCAACAAATAGGTTAATGAAATAAACAGACAATTCTTAGAAGACGAAGGACAAATGAAAGCAAAAAAAAAAAAAAAAAAAAAAAAAAAAAAAAAAAAAAAAGCAAAACAAAAAAACTCAGGATAACTGAAATAAACTTGAAAGTCAAAGGACTGCTGAAGATACCACCACTTCTGATTTAAAGTTATAGTCAGAGCCACAGTAATCAAAATAGCATGGTGTTGATATAAAATCAGTAAAAAATGACGTAAATAAATAAATAAAGTAAATAAAAACAGAAAAATCAATTTAAAACTTTGGGTGTAGAAACTATTTTTTATTGATTTTTATTGAGCTCTACATTTTTCTCTGTTCCTCTAACTGCCTCTCTCCTTCCACCTTCCCCAAGTTCCCCATGCTTGCAATTTACTAAGGAGATCTTGTATCTTTTTTATTACTTCCCATGTAGATTAGATCTATGTAAATCTCTCTTAGTGTCCTTGTTGTATAAGACCTCTGGGATTGTGTTTTGTAGGCTGGTTTTCTTTGCTTCATGTGTAAAAACCACATATGAGTGAGTACATATGATAATTGTCTTTCTGTGTCTTGGCTACCTCACACAAAATAATGCTTTTGAGCTCCATCCAAGTTCCTGCAAAATTCAAATTTTTTTTTTTTGGTGTGTAGTAGTCCATTGTGTAAATGTGCCACATTTTCCTTATTCATTCTTTGGTCAACGGGCATTTAGGTTGTTTCCAGGTTCTGGCTATGACAGATAATGCTGCTATGAACATAATTGAGCACATGTCCTTGTATAACTAAATTTTAAGGCTTATTATCTGGTACTGTACATTATTAATTTCTCTATGTTTTAGGACTGAAGTATGTAATATCTTCAAAAATATGGTCTTACTCTCAAGTCTTAAATTGTAACCAAGATCATTGGCCATAGCCTGTGACTGAGTATCACTGTAAACCATTTGCCAACAATATAAAAAATATGTAACCCATTTCTGGGATTAAGCTCTTCATTTATCACTCTCTGGTGACCACTAAGGGCATTCTATTATGGCTATTAATTAGCAAGTTGCTACAATATTAGACTTCCATACGACATTTTTGAAAAATGTTTATTATTGTTGACACCATCACTCCCACTCCATTGAATTATTTCCTATTCTATACTTCCCCTTTGAAACTTCATTCTTACTGACATTCTTTATAGTGTGGGAAGGTTCTATGCATGCTACTAGGAGGCACGATGAACATTCAGCCATGAAACTTGAAAGCTCCAATAACGAGTGCCCTAAAATGTAACAGTGGTAAGGATACCGAGAAGTAACCAATATTTCTTCTGACACATTTAATCTTTGTTTAGAGATAAATCCCATGCCTGGAAGATTTGGAGTCAAGAATCCATAGATATTACCTAGTGAAGAACCTCCTGCTATTTTTCAGATAAACAACATTTATAAATTCTTAATGACCTCTCATTATATACATAGACTACAGCAATTCTCTGCTAATGTCATATAACCTTCTGTTTTCACTGAATGATGATTAACTCAGACCACAACTGGCTAAAGTGCTGAGAATGACTATAGAATGTGCAACCCTAAACATATATACCACATACCCTACTCTAAATGATCAGGGGTCATTAGCAAAGAGGGCAAAAGACTTTTAGATTTAGAGGTGGTAGATGACCATAAGGAACCCACTTCCATGATAAAGCAGGAAGCATTTGCACCTATGAACTAGAGAAGTTATGTCATCATATAAAGACCTATACAAATTCAAGCCAGAAAAACATCCCACATACAGAAGGGAAATTGGAAATGAAATTACAAACCTAGTGATGGTTTTATTAGCAATTATTAGGTGATAGAAAAGGAATGGTACTCTTTTTTTTCTTCAGAGTATGACTCTTGATGAATCAGCCAACCATACTCCAGTGGAAGGCCGAACGTCTAGGGATATTTACATACTACAACTAGCCTTGATAGGAGAAAGACAAAAAATAAATAGGATTGGAAGAGGTGTGAATTGGGGAGGAGATGGAGAAGGGGGTGTAAATATGATCAAAGCTCAGTACATGAAATTTCAAAAGAATAAATAAAGTTTAAAAAGCAAAATAAAAATTTAAAGCTAAATATCCTTAAATCCTTACCCCCCTCTCTCTTTCTTTCTCTCTCTCTCTGAATGAGACAGAAACCCCACAAATTTACCGCTAAACCACAAACCTTGTGGTAAAATACAGAATAATAGAAATAGATTAATTTAAGATGTAAGAGATAGCTAGTAATATGCTTAAGCTATTCACCCCACAATATTGCAATTAATATAGTATCTGTGTGATCATTTTGGGTCTGAGCATCCAGGAATGAACAAACACACTCCGGCAACAGATACTTGCTTACCCATGTTCATGACAGGTCTGTTCACAATAGCGAGAAAATGGAAACAACATTGATACTCATTGAATTGACAGTTAAAGAATCAAATGAGTATAGACACAATCATATTGAGTAAAATAAGCCAGACCACAAAAGGAAAAAATATCATGTTTTCTCTCTCAAATGTGGCTGGTAGATTTCATTTTTTTTAGAAAACTGTTTTTAAATTGGAATACCATGGAAAGTATAAAATTAGTAAGGGACTGAGGAGGTGATTCAAAGAAAAGGGGCTAGAATATGAAAGTGTGAAGGTAGAAATGGAAATATTGGAATAGGAAGAGGGAAAAGAAATGGGAGATATGAGTGAGGATAATGGGGGGGGGAGAATGGGAAGGGTAACTAATGGTAAAGACCTTTGGAAGCACCATATTGAAAGCTAACATTAGAATTTACCCACCCTGAAACAGCAAAACAATTCTCCTAACCCAAAGGATATCAAATAAAATGTAAGTTCCAGATGTGGGGTTCCTCTTTTCAAAGTATGGCTGTATGCAAATTTGGAAAGTGAGTATTAGATTAATGAAGGCAATATGGACTATTTTCTTGGTTAATATGATGGTCAACTTGACTGGGCTAAGAATTACCTAGGAAATTAGTGAAGACAGCTGTCAGTCAAGATGCTTTTAGAGTAGATTTGCTGAAATGGGACGTCCTGACTTCATATGGTTATCATAAGGTTTAGAAGCCTGGATACAAGAAATGGGGAAACAATGAATGGTAGTGCTGAGTGCGCATTTCACCTCTCTCTTTTTCTTGGCTTGCCATAAAATGAATACTTGTCTTCTGCCCTATTCTCTCAGCATCAAATGTTGTTTGTGGAAAAGACAGCTATGGGCTGAACCCTCCAAAACCAGGAGACCAACTAAATCCTTCTTCTTTTTTGTAAATTTTATGTCAAGGGTTTGAGAACAGTAATGCAAAGATCACCAATACACAAACTGACATTCTTCACTATTATAACACAACTCTGAAAACATGAAAAATATAGTAGATGTCATCCAATTTTCTGCAAGCTGGAAAAGTGTCCTACCCACCCACTGCCATCAAAAAAATAAAAAGGGGAATAATATCAAAGTTTTTATTGAGAGATAGGAGAATTGAAAGGCTAGGAAGGGAGGAGGTTGAGAGGGATGGATATGTTCAAAGTTTTACAGTTATCAAAGAATTAATTCAAATTATCTTTTGAAATTTAAAAGCTGTTTCATAGAGTATCTCACTTTGGAAGATCAAACTTTGAATTAGTTATCTATTGTTTTCCAAGCACCACCCCAAAGTTATCAACTAGTTTTAAAACCTAACATATGCAAAAACTTAGTGTTAAAGAATGAGATGAAGTGACATAAGATTGGCAAATGGTATAACAGTAAATGTGAAAATTCACAGAAAACATGAGAATATTTCCAGACATTGAACTTACGTGAGAGGTAGAGTAGGGACCCTTTCAAATATTACCATAAGTAATCTGTCCTCAAACTATTCATCATAGATAATTCTAGCAGCCATCTTCCTGAGGCTTCAGTGTGCACCAACATGCCTGAGAGTAGATAGATCCATGGCTTTAGGATATTAATGCCAACTAGTAGCCTTTCTCTCAAGTTATTATACTTCATTCTTTTTCCTCTCTTGTGCCTTCTTTTTTTTTTTCTTTTTTTCTAGCACAGAACCAATACTGAGTTACCCAGAACTCTACCATGGTCATGAATCAAAATGCCGTGTGTGAATGCCATCTGCTGTGTGAATCCTACTCCCACATGAAACTGAGCTAATTAGGAAAACACTCATCAGCGAAGTCATATTATGATAAGAAATCTTTATATTTCAACATTACCCAATAGTGTGGGTGAGACACTTTTCACTATTGACAGTTGCTCCTGTACACAAATAGAAGTGAGAGCCTGGCAACACAATTGTAGAGAAAAAAATGTTATGTACTTGGTGAAAGTGCATGTAAATAAAATTGCCTACACTAAGATCCTTAGAGATGGGAAATCAAGATATTTAAAATATTTATTCATTTCTAAAACAGTGACTTTTCAAAATAAAAATAAAAATGTTTTCCTTCATTCCATTCTCCCACCCTTCAAACCATTTTGATGCCAACATATTTGACAAGCATTAATGTAATTAAAGCAGGATGATGAGTAGATACTTTGGTCTATTTCCAAACTACATACTTATATTTTTGAAAAATATTCTTTCAAGCAGGACACTATACTGAAAATCTTACTGGTCTGAAACTCATATCAATTCCCCTTATAAACATCCAAGGTTTTGGAATGACAGACATGGTCATCACACCTGGTTCTTATTTATACATAGGCTATATATGTATACATATATATACATATATATATTAATATATATATATTATACATATACTAATATATACAGATAAATGACTATAAAGATGATGCTAATATTGAAGAGAACAAAAGCAATCATAATTTAGCATGGAATCTAAATTTCTCCTAAACATATATGTACTTCTGTAAATAAAACCAAATAATCAATTGTAAGATATGTTAGCTGGGTATTACATCTTAGGAATATAAAAGCCAAATAAAAATAAGATATTTTTTATAGTTTTGATGGTTTATGCACTGCCATTGGCACGTGTCTTGTAAACATATCACAGGTAAGGTATCTGAATATGAATGTATGCTTATTTCTTAATATACTGTATATAAATGTTCATATTGGCAGTAGACTCTTTTACTATTACCTTGACTCTGTTAACACGTTCCATTGGGACCTGCAAGATTTCCAACCAGAAATTCAGGGATATCCTTATAAAAATTTCTTTGTGTACAAGTTATATTTTAGGTACTGCTTTTCAAGCTTTCAAATTTGTTTCTTTCATGTTGATTTTGACTATTTGATCATTATATTACTCTAGATAATATGGTTTGATGACTTTTTAAGGATCTTTTGAGGTTTATGGATTGAGACACTTTCAGTAATCCATTATTGTGTCCATTTAATGCCACTTTACATCTGGAAACCCATGACAGCAAGTCTTTTTGAGTTTGAGTATACTATAAAATTCTTTACTATTTCCTCTATCTTTCCACTCCACTGTTATTTTGTTTCTTAGCTAGATAACTGCAAATATTTCATTTACAAGTCTATTTAATTTTGCATGATAGAGATGACTGTTTAATATGTAAACTTTTTAGTTATCTCATCATATATTCAAGTCTAGAAACTGTTTTTATGACACCTATTCTATACTACATATATCTTGTTCTTCTTTGTTTAGTTTTGTTTTCAAATAATTATCACTTTTTTAAGTTTACTCTTTGTTTACTTGTGTGTTATTGAGCACAATATGATTATTTTTGAATTGTCAGGCAATTCATAGTTTTAATTTATTGTTAGTAGTAAGTGCTCATGAATTTGTTAGGTTGCTTTTAACTGCTTTATTAGTACTAATCTATGCAGAATTGTTTTGTATCATTGAGTTGGAAGAAACTAATATAATTTTTTAGTCTTTCCAGATTAGTTTCATAAGTTAAGATTGGTTTCTTATTGAATCCTTTTGAAGTTTCCATAATTGCAATCTAGAACAATAGAACCACATTGATTACTGGTCCTGTTGCTCTGAAACCCATGGGGTCAATGGTCTTATACTAGGAACTCAGGTAGTTGTGGCTTCTGTTAAGTTTGAACTACTCTGTTCATTTGGCTCTGGGAAAATGAACAAATGTCTGCTCCTAGTTCATAGTTAGGTTCAGCAATGGGATGCTTGTTACTAGTACTTAGAAACTTATAGTTCCTTCTGGTTTCCAAGAGGTCTTCCACTAGATCAATAGATAAATTTTTTTAGGTGGCAGTATTGACACTGGATTACGGGGTTAAAAGATAACACCAAAGTCTGAAGTTATGGGTGTGTATTTCCACTTCTAGGTTTTTGTTGGGAGACAATAAAGCTGATATAATGCACTAATAGAAAAATAAAGCCAGATGATGGGCATCTCACGGACCTATAGTTTAAAGAAGTACAGTGGGCCTCCTTCCAGTCATTCAGATGAGTTTTGATCATTCTTTTGGAACTTGGATAGATAGAGTTATATACAGATAATAGCAAGGGGCTGAAATAAAATATGAAGGTCACTTCATTTGATATTTACTTTGAAGATGGAGAAGGTAGTATTGTACAATGGGATGGATGAGTATAACTCCCTAATCTCAGGATCACTCCCTAACCCAGCTATGAAGAATTTGAAGAGAGTTTAACCTCTGACTTAAAGTCAGATAAAGTCAAAGTCCAGCCACTGGGAGCAAAGATCTGATCATTTTCTTATGAATTTTTGAATGAGCAACACTACTCCCCAGACCTCAAATGAAAGGGCAAGTGTCAATTTACAGGCCAGTTATGATCTGATGCAGGATTCATGTAAGACATCTTTACACTAGGGATACAGATATGATGGAGAAGGGTCATCTGTCTATGTGTTACTTTCATTGGTTTATGAAGAAACTGTCTTGGCCCTTTAATAGGACAGAAAATTAGGTAGGCAGAGTAGACAGAACAGAATTGTGGGAGAAAGAAAGCAGAGTCAGGCAGACACCTCAGGCAGATGCCGTAGCTCTCCTCTCTGAGATGGATGCAGGTTAAGATCTTTCCCGGTAAGCCACCACCTCATGGTGCTACATACATTATTAGAAATGGGTTAATAAAGATGTAATAGTTAGCCAATAAGAGGCTGAAACTAATGGGCCAGGCAGTGTTTAAAAGAATACAATTTGTGTGTTATTATTTCCGGGGCTAAGCTAGCCATGTGGGAGCTGGGCAGGATGAAAAGCAGGCCTGTTCGCCTCATCACTACACAGATACATTGCCAGTTTCTGAGTTCCTGCATGGACTGGACAATTTCAAGAGACAAAGCTTCTGTAAAGGCCATTACATCATTGCTGTAGGGGCCTGCTGTATGAGGCGCATTGTTTCTGACATCCACTAATTCCATTTTAGACAGTGAAGATCTCGATATGCTTCCTTTAGCTTTGACTATACTGATATTTGGTGACATACTATATGGATCTCTGTGCTTCCTAAAGGAACCTAAATACCTCATTGGGATACAAACTACTTTTAAAATAGGGATATACAAATAGTAACTCCATATTCAGCTGTTTTGCCAATGTCAACTCTCAAATAAATTTTAAATTACCTTTTTATATGCTTAGCATATTTTATATTAACTCTTTAAAATTATACATGTACTATTTTTTTGTTAAATAAGCGTATCATACCTCATGTTAACCTTTTAAAACTATACTAAAGACTAGAGTACAATGTTAGGGGTACACCAGCTACAAAATTAGCAGCTTGAAACAGCACCTTCCTTACTAGTCATGTTTTATTTATGTGCCAAGAATGATGTGTACACATCTTATAGTTTCAAAAAGACTAAAATCAAAGTGATGCTCATCTGCCTTCTCTTGTGCAGACCAAGATACTATTCCAAGACTTGATTATTGCTATCAGGATTCTGTCTTCATTAAAGGGACTAAAGATTTCATTTTCTTCTTGGATTTCAGTGGGTTCCACTCTTTACCCTCAGCATCTACTCACAAATGTCACAGACCATCTGACAGTGCATCAGACTGTGTTTTCACAGAGCCATCAGAAGAATCACTGCTATCTCAGCACCGTTATCAGATAAAACAGCCTAGCCACTATTTTCTGCAAATAAATGCTTTACAGAAGTCCATTTAAGAGCCTGGCTGTGGTGGCACACGCCTTTTATCCCAATACTTGGGAGGCAGAGGCAGGTGGATCTCTGTGAGTTCAAGGCCCTCGTCTACAAGAGTTAGTTCCAGGACAGGCTCCAAAGCTACAGAGAAACCTTGTCTTGAAATAAACAAATAAATAAATAAAAAACAAGAATTCCATTTAAATTACCACCTGCACTCAATAGAGGAGGTGTCTACACTGATGTGCTTAGAGGAGGTTCATATAGAGTAAATGAGCTACAGTTAGTCACTGTAGCTGTGAAAATATACCTGTTCTGGAAAGTCTAAACTTGGGAGTAACAAGTTTTGCACAATATACAAAGCTTTCATGGCCCTGTTAAGTTTTCTTTATGGAAAATCAAGGTAATTCCCAAATCCTCCAGAATCACAGAATTGCATATGTCCTATGAATTCAATGATTTCAACCACAAACATCTTGGAAATAATTCTTCAAAGACTACTATTTAATCAATTAGGGTTACTGAGATGGCTCAGAAATTAAGTGTGCTTACTGCTCTTTAAAAGGATCTGAATTCATTTACCAGCAACCACATCATGGTAACTGTAACAACAGCTCCAGGAGATCCTCTCTCAGCTACACCCCCTTCTGCTTCCTCAGGCTACTGCGTGCATGTGGTACACATATGTTTATGTAGTCTAACAGACATACACATAAATTAAAAGTGGATACTAAATACAAGACAGATGTTATCAGCACTTCTAAAATTTAGAATTCATTTTAAGTTTGTATACTTTACGGTTTGTGGAAACTGGGACCATTACTTAAGGTATGTAGCATTGTAATGGATATAAAACAGTTGTGTTTTCGAAATTCTGTGCTTCACTGCTTTTAAACTCAATGCATCAATACCCAAATCTCCTTATAACTATTTTAAGGTGTTCGGTACTAATACTGTGACTGCTTGCATCAAGTAAAAGGACATCAAAGTAAAGTGGCAGTACATTATATAATAATTTAAATTATGTTAAAATCATTTAAAAAAGAGTACAAATAAAACGTTACACAATAAATTTAACTTGTCCCATTCTCTAAAGAATCTAATGTATACATTATGTCTGAACATATGTTGAAAAGCATAAGCATTCTAAATGAAATGAAGCCCCTGAAGGCCTTTGAAAAGAAGCACTCTTATCCTCAGAATGAACGTTTCCTTTCCCTCATTACCATCTGCATGAGTCTGATCCATTGCAGAATTCCTAAATCAATAGCTGACACCTGATTTCCTTTGATTGCTCTAGAGCCAATAATGTCTTTGCAAAGGTCTTAACAATAATCTTCCTAAATTTCTGATATGATTTGCCACAACAAAAACCATTTATAACATTAATTTCTATTTGACTGATCTCTGTGTGTGCTGGTACATGTTGTGGCCTTTTAGCTAAATTCTTTTTAATACACCTATTACAAGATTGTTAATATTTTATCAGCTATGAAAACATAAGTCAAGGAAAGCATATTTACTCTTAAAAATAAGGTTGTCAAGATACAGATACGACGATATCCAGTTGATTTTTATTGTTGGCCTCAAAAAGTCCTTCCTGTTACTTAGTATTAAGAAAATCTTCTTTTGAGAACCCAATCCAAATCTTCAATGCAGACAAGAGGGTCTGGTATTGTTTCTGTCTTGCTAAGATGCAGTCTTATAGGGCAGTTTAGTTATAGTTGAAATAATAGAGATATTTTTGGAGAAAGGTATAAACTCATACCTTGCTGAATCTTATACTGACTTCCTAAATAAATGAAGTTATTCAGAAATTTCTGTGAAAAACATCCACACCTATTTTAAAACTGCCTAAAGTCTCACATAAATAGAACGGGTCCAATTCTGCACTTAACTGACAACAGCAAAATAACAATATACCTTTGGGATATTACTTACTCGTAATATTTAAAAATAAATTGAAAAAAGTTGTATCTTTTTGTTAGGTTTCTATCAGTTGTATGTATGTATACATGTTCATATAGGTGCATATATGTGGAAATCTCAAGAATCATTTTTCAGGAGTCATCTACCATTCATCTGTCTGTCTGTCTGCCCGCCTGCCGGCCCGCCCATCCATCCATCTATCTATCTATCTATCTATCTATCTATCTATCTATCTATCTATCTATCTATCTTTCTATCATCTATCTATCATCTATGTATCTATCTATCTATCATCTATCCATATATATATATATATATATATATATATATATATATATATATATGATCATACATATATAAAATAGGTGTGGATGTTTTTCACAGAAATTTCTGAATAACTTCATTTATTTAGGAAGTCAGTATAAGATTCAGCAAGGTATGAGTTTATACCTTTCTCCAAAAATATCTCTATTATTTCAACTATAACTAAACTGCCCTATAAGACTGCATCTTAGCAAGACAGAAACAATACCAGACCCTCTTGTCTGCATTGAAGATTTGGATTGGGTTCTCAAAAGAAGATTTTTTTAATACTAAGTAACAGGAAGGACTTTTTTGAGGCCAACAATAAAAATCAACTGGATATCATCGTATCTGTATCTTGACAACCTTATTTTTAAGAGTAAATTTGCTTTCCTTGACTTATGTTTTCATAGCTGATAAACTGAACTCCAGGTCTTCAGTGACCTGGAATGCCAAGTAATCTATGCTGGGGTCCTAGCTAGTTTCAGAAACTCAATTGTCACTACATTTCAGGTGATAAAATATAAAGCACACCCTCTCACATCTGACATATGCATATTTATATATTATTTTGAGTTCTGGAAATCAAAATCAGGCACTCATGTTTGCAAGGCAACCATGCTAATGACTGATCTGTCTCTAGACATGGATTGGTATGTACTTTTAAATAGCCGAGGCTAGCCTCAAACGTGTTATGCAGGAAAGGATTATTGTGAACTCTGATCATCCTGCTTCTGCACACCCATATGCTGGAGTTTCAGGATGTGACACTATGCATAGCTGGCAGTAATATTGGTGTGTGTGTGTGTGTGTGTGTGTGTGTGTGTTATTTCACTGCCTTCCTATGGGTCTCTGCTTTGAACTTCACAGACCAATCCTATCTCATCCCTTTGCTGAAGTTTCAAAACTAAAATTTTAACCTGACAGCTGAGATTGTAGATTAGGTACAGTTGTTTATAGCAACATAATCAGACTATACAATTAAACTCAATCAGTATCTCAGAAATTGGAGTAAAAGGAAGACTTCAGTCCTACATAATTAAATTTTATTATGTGCTCTTGCTCATTAGCTTGTGAAATCTTGAAAAAACATTTTAGGTAGTATCTGACGATGTCATTCACATCTAATTGAAATGATTTCCCAATTCACATCATGCTGACCAAAACTCTAGTTTAAATAAAGAGAATATTCTCAGTGCAGAGAACTCAGAGAATCAATTAGTAAAAGTTAAAACTGTATTAAACGCCAAGAGCATCTAAGGGTTAACTGTTACCTGAGATATCTAACATTTAGACTAACAGAAAATTGAAAAGATTTCAAAGCGAGGATATGAGGATATGAGGATTCTGTGACACTGCATCAGGACCTGGTGCTGACTCCCCAGCTACAGGGCACACTAGCTCTTAATAAGGCTGTCTCCAGCCTTCGTCTATTGCAAAAGCAGCTGTTTGGTTTAAGAAATTGTCAGTGCTACAGACTGTCCTTATCCTCTATCCAGCCACTATGTAGGGATGGATTCTAGCGCTTTATCTCAAGCGTCTGCTCATGTGGAACTTTGTAGCTCTGAAGTTCTTAATGCAGTTCTTTTGCCTGAGGCTTCCAAAGTAGTGTATTCTAATTAGTTTTCGCATCTACAGGTCTGTCTCTTCCATTCACAAATGTTTTCCAAAGAATAATGCTCTAAAATTCCAGTGCTGGTTTCCTGGAAATTCAACCTACAAGAACATATATAAAATAAATAATAATATCAATCTTAAATACATAAATAACCATGTGTGTCTTTGGTGATAAAAATCTTAGGACATTATTTTCTTGCTGCTCTTTTATTTATATACTGTTTGTGTTCATCTGAAACTTGGAAATTACATAAAGTTACACTAAAAAATAATTTGTCTTTAGAAAAAATAAAAATATAGAAAATGGTGACTCTAATTACCAAAATAAAGGAAGCTCATACATGGCATAAATGCTTAATAGTAAATATTCAGCTTAGCATGGGAAGACATACCTGATGCTATTGAATATCTGAATTATAATTATATAGAGAATTTTGTTTAATTTATGGGTTTCTTCAAGAGGTTAACTCAGCACCAATATATGGAGTTTGTATATTGGATACTAGTTGAAACATCAATGGAAATTTTCTAATAAATACTGCAATTCTGAAAATTAAGGATACAAAACAGAAAGTGAGAAACAGAACCTTGTTGAATTAAAATACTAAGGAAATTAGTTTTTATATAATTAAGACATACAACGCTGTTTGTTCTTTACCTAAAATTATAAGCTTATTGTGCGCAGCAAATTTTGCTATTTACAGAGAATGACATTTCAAATACAATGCACTATATGTTGGTTAAAGTGCATGCCATACGAGACCTCATGAGCAACTGAATCTATGGGTTAAAATTACAGAGTGCAAGGTTAAACAGGTCATACTATATGGAGAAGCAATGACTCTAGCAGTCACTAGATACACCATAGAGTGCTCCCAACAAGCATCTTTTTCATATATTTCATACAGAAGCATCTTTGCTGTAATAATATGATATAACATTACATTTGGTAATGGCTATGAATAGAAAAGTCATCAGATACTGAACTCAGACACTCAAGAGCAAGAGAAGGTCAAATGATGCCATCAGACTCCCTGGAGCCTTTCATTTCATCACCTGCAGATTCTCCCAGGACAGGAACTCTGAATTTCTAACCTTGGAAACTGAGAAAATAAATTAGACATTCTGTTGAGCCTCATCACTTCATTGTAAATGTAACAAATCTAAGACTCTTTAGTCTACTAAAATCCTACTGCCCGGAAAATGTAGTTGATAAAAACAAAGCAAAACAGTAACAAAAATCCAAGTCGTTGGTGTTGCTTTGTCGTATTGAATCCAGTACCCAGTCTCACAGCATAAGCCACACATGGTGCAGTGTACAAACATACCAGCCATAGCTAAAGATTCTAATATTTACCAACAATTCTTATCAAACTTGAACACAGTTTCCTTGCTGAGATGTCATCACCTTCAATTTGGTAGCAGAATGAAAAAGAGCAGAGAGGACAAAGGAAAAAAAAAAGAGGAAGGAAACTCTAAGAATAGGAGAGAAAGTAGGACAGTAAAAATAAAATTCATAACTTTAATAATTAGATAAGAACAGAGAAAACATGAAAATTAAAATGCTGTTCTACTACTTCTCTTCATAATAGCTATTAGTGTTATAGCAACAACAAATATGTTTATTGTTACAAAGTTTTATTGGGTTAAAATCACCACCAATGACAATAGTAATGAGCTTAAACTCGTCATTTAAAATCTCAAAGTAGGCCGGGCGGTGGTAGCGCACGCCTTAAATCCCAGCACTCGGGAGGCAGAGGCAGGCGGATCTCTGAGTTCGAGGCCAGGCTGGTCTACAAGAGCTAGCTCCAGGACAGGCTCTAGAAACTACAGGGAAATCCTGTCTCGAAAATCCAAAAAAAAAAAAAAAAAATTAAATAAATAAAATAAAATAAAATCTCAATGTATTGTAAGTAATGAACATTCAAAATGTTTACAAATATATGCAATTTAGAAGAAAAAATACACATAGTCATTGAAAATCTCATATTTTTTTAAATATGTTTCATGATTTTTCTTAAATTGAAACTTTAAATGCCTGTTGGAAAGATATAGCTCAAAATAAATGCATGGTACATATATAAGGATAATGCTATCTGATTAGGAGACATAGATGTCTAAGTATATGTAATGAATACAACATGCATAAATTCATATTCTTATAAAATATGTGCATCCGGATGCATTTACTGAACTATAACTGGAGATTTATATTCATTTTCTTCTTCACTGATGGGTCATGTTTGAGGTTATTCCTCTTGTACCTGTAGTTACAATCAAACATGGTACCCAGTCATTTTCCTGCATTCCTACAATAGCAGTGCTTTAGGAAAGCTGGGTTTATACTAGGGTAGTTTGTGATACTACTAGCTAGAAAGATTTAGAATTGTGCCTCGAGACATTCCCAGAATAAACCAATTAATGATGTGATTTATGCATGAGTACTCTAAAGTAATTACTTAGTACTATACATTGTGATCATAAATGCATGAGAATATAATTGCTTGACTTCAACTTTGTTCAATTTAATGAACTTTATTTAATTTATAGGGCAGAATTTATTGATCTTCTGGTCAACTGAATATAATGCAAGTTCTGATATATATATATATATATATATATATATATATATATATATATATATACACATATATATATGTAGTTTATGAATCACAATGTAGAATATGTTATATTAAAGTTTTGCATTATTTTAATGAATCTACATATCTATCTGAATATATTATTGGATTATATGGAATTTTACAAACAGGCGCTTCATCACACCAGTGTTTCTCTCTCCTCTCTATAGTCCTGCAAATGCAAGTCATCATTGCTAGCCAAGAAGGAGTGGAATCATTTAGCACTGCCAAATGGCTGCTCTAGGTCATAATCTGGCCCCACTGTTCTCTTTCACTGTGCTAGTATGTGCATGCACAAGCTGGCTCACCGCAGCTATGATTAACTGACAAGTGGAAATTCCTTTCAGATAATGGTAGAACAACAGGGAAAAAGCACGCATTCCCTGCACTGTGACCCCATAAGAATCCTAACGATTGGGTTATTTTTAAAGTCCTTCTTTGGAGAAATCAGCTTTCACTCTTTCAGGGCACGGTTTTTTTTTTTTTTTTTTTTTTTTTTTCCTCATGGTTTATTTTTTTTTATATTTAAAAATTACCATCTCCTTCCCTCCTCCTCCCCCCCTCCCCTCCCCTCCTTCTCCCCTTTCTCTCCCCTCCTTCTCCCCCTTCCCTCCCCTCCCCTCCACCCATACCTCCCCTCCCTCCCTCTCAAGGCCAAGGAGCCATCAGGGTTCCCCACTCTATGCTAAGACCAAGGTCCTCCCAACTCCCCCCAGGTCCAGGAAGGTGATCGACCAAGCTGAGAAGGCTCCCACAGATTTTTTATTTAGCGGCTTATGAGATCTATATAGAAAAGGGAAGTAAATGTCAAAACCCATTAATATTTTCACCTCAAATAAATTTAGACATAATAGAAAATATATTTGGTATTTCAACTTGAGAAAACAATCCACTTCAAGTTTACATTAATTATCTAAGATTTGAGCATTTATGTGCTTGTATACATTCCATGCACAGACTGGAAATACCAATAATTAAAATGGAATGATGTATCTGAAAACAAAGTAAAGTTATTTTTAAATAAATGTAAATATGACATGTATAAGAATCACATAAAGTAATAAAATATTGATTTTCTAAAGACTTCATCAGAGAGAATTCAATATGATATGGTTTCTACTATAGATACAAAAACATATATGTATATGTATACACACCCATAGATAGTATTATATATAAACAACTTAAGCCCTGAAGAAAAAATACTTTTTGAAAAGGACATGTGAGATACCTAACTCCAATGGAATATTTTATATATTGAGCATAATAAAATTCAGTTTTCAGAGTGAAATATCTAACAGACACCAGTTTCTTTTCTTGTTTATTCATGGTATATTTTGTTTTGTTCTCATGCTTGACATTGTCAACATTTTATCATAGTGAACAAATTGTGCACCTGAAATTATCCAAACAAGTAAATTAGAAGAGAGCTTTAAAATTCAAAATGACTCTGTGAATTTTTTAAGATCTTTTTTTTTTAAATCTATCTGAATTAAAACAGGTGATAGGTCTTGAGCAATTTGCTGATTTATTATTTATCAAAGCAATATGATACTTTAACAATATCCGACAGTAAACTACAAGTTAAAATACAGATAAACCATAAGTGAGCTAAGATGTCTGTAAAGAACAGATAATGTAGATATTATGTGTGCCAGGGTCAAATCATTGAGAATGCATTTAGACCTGATATATACTAATGGGAAATTTTTCAGCTACTGAAGTAAGGTATAAAATAAATGTAAGAAAATGACTTTAAGATAATATTCTGGGCCAGTGAGTTGGTGCAGCTGGTAACAGCATATGTTGAAAAACTTGACCACTTGAATTTGATGCCTGAAATTAGTATGTTGACAGGAGATAGCCAATTCTCACACATTGTCTTCTTTCATGACACATGTGTGTCCACACATATATTCACACAATAAATGAATAAATAAAATGTTTCTTCTGCTATTGCATGTAATGCAGAAGAGGTGATTAAAATATGCAGAATTCAAAGAAAATAAATCTTTTTAAATCATTTAAAGTTGTGATATAAAATCATGTTGAAAGTTGTGTTGTTTTACCTCATATAAATGCACAAAAGCCCAAATTTAAAATAACCATATTAAATGTCATATTTAATATGAAGTGTGTTTGAGCAATGGTTAAAATAAATGTGTTTCAATAAATTAATATTTTTATAACATAATTTACACATGGATAATTATTAGGGTATATAACAGTGACAATTAATTTTATGTTGCATCTGCTATGTGCTGAAATGAAGCCATACTATGTTAATTTAATCCCTGATGAAGAAATGCGAAGATATTGGTATGTGAGCTCATTGAGTCCTGGTTTCTCCATGACATCCTGAGCTTTGCTGGAGTCTTTATCTGCTTGATTTCCCATCCATTTGACTTGAAGTACTCCTCTATCTGAAGTCCTACATAAATATTTCAATATTTCTTGAAACTCAGAGCAAGGGAACTTGCTCTGTGAGAAGCTTTATGACTGAAGGTTAAAAAAGACCCATTGATGTAACCTGTGTTTGAGTTATTATTCCAAAGATGGTGATAAGCATTTTGTTGCTTTAGTTACTGATTAATGAAATTAAAAAAAAAAAAAAACACTGTACTACCTCACAGGCATTCTGAGAGGTCTGTGTCCTATTTAGTTCTAGAGTATTACAATGTAATATAGTTTGGAAACCAATCATGTTTTCTTATGCTTGTGTGCCAGCTGTAAAACTCCCACATCCTTGTGGATCTTTTTGTTTAACTATAAATTCTTTTAGTAATTTCATATTCCTTTGATTGGATAAGAAATAGTACCATTTTCATACTGTTTCTTCAGTACACACACTATAACACAAGATTGCATTCATACGCCATTTCCAGGTAGACAGAAATGTCTAATGCAGTATTAATTAGGTGGAACATTGGCAAATTGGTACCACACAGGTAATTAAAAGGGAGAAAATATTTCTCAATTTCATACAGCAGATAGATAAATGAAGATGTATACATTTAAAAAATCTATGTCAAATTTCTGTTATTGAATAAATACTTCTAATATATTTTTTAAAAAAACAAGATATTACATATTTCAGACAAAAGGTTTAACTTGAATTTAAGTTAGCTTAACTTGAATTTAAGTTAATTTAAATCAATGAATGGATTCTTTTATTATATCATTTTGTGCTTAAAATAAATATTCAACTATAGATTTCAAAATAGTAGTTAATACAATGATAGAAATAATGTATATGAATTATATACTTGATACCAAAACAGTGTGAAATAGGAATCTTTGTGGTTTAATGAAGATGTATTAATATTGCCATTTTAGACAATATCAGCAAATATGAACAGAAGATAACCTGCATAATTTTTTTTAAATCACAAGCTGTAGAATCAATGTTCAGACAGGAAGTCTGGCTGCAAGACGACAGTAAGAGTCTATTGCTATTCTTTATTTATAGCATTTATATCTAAATTCATAATCTTCAACAGCAAGATTGTGGTGTATTGAACTAAATAAATGACATGTCCATTATGTTTGTGAACTGAAATACAGTCCCTTGCTGTTACTGTGTGCTGGAACATTTTTTAGCTTCACTTTGGTTGAATGAATTCAGCCCAGCAGTCAATCAGATCAATAACTTGAGGCTTTGATTTTCCTAAGATGTTAATAATACAGAGCTTAAAAGAAGGACATTCAGAAACAGGTGCCTGCATCTCTAGGAGCCTCCGAATAACAGAATCTAGGAGTCTTTGAATGACAGGTACATTCCTGTTTGATCGGTGTCTTAGAAAACAGGACACAGAAATTTTCTTTAAACTAGCATTAAACAACTTTTTTAAAAATAATAAAGTAGCTCATGTTTCTTTCTAAACTTTACAAAAGATACTTTTACATTTTTATCTTATTATAGTACTATCTGTAGTTCAAGAAGCTTGGGAAATGAGACAACTTCCTTCTATATTACCCCCAGCAGAGGTGCTACAATTCTGATGTTGGCTGTCCCTTTAGCTGAAATAGACACAGAAATTTCTTGAGAAACCAGAACAATTCTACTTTTCCTAACTGGAATCAGTAACTGCAAATCACCTTTCTCCACATCAAATGTAAATATCTGCTTATGTGATAAATCATTTGCTAATGCTGTTTGAGATTGTGTCAAAGACCAAGCGTATGCACTCCTGGCTCTGAGTGCTTTGGGTGGAATTTTAATGTATCACTAATGAGTAGAAGTTTAACGCTAAGCACATGTTCTACCTTTGAATGACATCTTCAGCTCTAGCTCTAGGTGTTCATAGACAACCTAATATATTAAATTAAATCAGTTTTCCATATAAATAGTACACATTAATTTTTTTGTCTCAAGGTAGTGGTGGCACAGGCCTGTAATCCTGGTACTTTGTAGGCAGAGGTAGGCAGATCTCAGTGAGTATGAGACCACCCTGGTCTACAAAGAGAGTTCCAGGACAGGCAGAAATGTTACACAGAGAAACCCTGTCTGGAAAAAACAAACAAACAAAGTTTTTGTCATTCCTCATACCACTGTAAGAACTATCTTCCTATGGTTTTATCTTTACATTTTAAAAATGGAAGGAAAATAAAACACCTTGTGATCTTAGTCTGACCTATTATTATTAAAATTCAGTTGTTTCAAGAAAGTTTTATATAGGTTACAAAATGTGTCTATTACAAAGTAGTGTTAATTTTTATTTTGTGGGAGATGAGAGTACTTAATATCAATGGTCTTGAGCAATTTCCTGTGGAAGGCTATGTAACAAACAATGCAACACAGTGGTACCAAAGTCTCATTGGATTACTGGTGATCAGTTATCCAAACTGTATAAGCAGCCAGTGTGAGCACATTGACTCCAGCATCATTAGACAAGCCTTTGCTGATCAACTCTTCATCACTTACATTTACTCTAGTATTGTGGTGACTATAACCCAATACAGGGTTATTACAAACATAATGCATAACAAAACAACAAAACCAGTTTCATTCTTTTTTTTTTTTTTTTTTTTTTTCGAGACAGGGTTTCTCTGTAGCTTTGGAGCCTGTCCTGGAACTAGCTCTTGTAGACCAGGCTGGCCTCGAACTCACAGAGATCCGCCTGCCTCTGCCTCCCAAGTGCTGGGATTAAAGGCGTGCGCCACCACCGCCCGGCTAACAAAACCAGTTTCAATGGTTGTTTTTCTGTTCTTAGAAACTATACTCTGCATAATTCTAATTTTGAATTCTCACTAATGCTGTGAGCCTCTCCATTTGAATTATCTAGCTGTTTCTTTTTCCCTGATAATGATTTCTATTTAAGAAAGTTCTGATGCCTTTGACTTAAATTTTCTTTCATTTTCCTTTTTCAAAAGATAGAAGTCTTAAATCATCTGAAGTTAAAGAGAAAATCTACAGGGACCACCTACCAAATTTTCACCCACCAGATCATAGCTATACCAGAAAACTCATTTAACCTAACATTCTATCTACAGTCATTTTAAAATTAATAAAAAGCATTGAAAATTACTTAGAAAATGATAGTAGAAATCTACTCAATTGTCGTTTAAATTCTTTCAAGATCAGAGTATTTGAGGAAATCACTGTGACTTTTGATTTTGTTCAAAACACCTGGCAAAATATAAGACACAGAGTATAACGACACTTGTGTGAATGAAAGAGCAATCTTACTATGTGTGATTTAGCTGTTACAGTTGCTTATAAGGAAGATTCTGCGGCATGCTCTATTTCTAAGCATTTTCCATGTCTCCAACTACAGTTATTGAGAAGCTCTTGTGAAGGAATATGTCTCCTCATTGCAACTGACCTATATAGCTGCCTCATTCCAGTATGCTAGCTTTTCATCTCACAAATTTTTTTATTGGAACAACATTGCATATGTCAAATATTTCGAGTTAGTAATGTAATGAAAATGAGCACATTTTACCATAACAATAATGACAGCAACAAGTATCAATAAATTGAAATAAGTGATGGAATCTCATGTTTGCTCTACAAGTACTCATCTCTGCTTTGAAGTTGACATATACAGCTGTAAGTTCTATTAAACTAGTCAAAGATGTCCTTCAGGATGCTATTTAAAAAATATTATAAGAGAATAACAAAATATAGGAGGAAAGTTCAGCAATAGGAAATGATTTATTATTCTTGTTTATTTGTTGTTATTGCTGTTTTATATAATATAAAAATATTACCATAGATATGTGCATATATATTTTATGTAGTATAAAGAAAAATCCTCACCAGTAAGGAGCAACTATTAACTTAAAATAACTTTACAGTAGATTTCAGATCCTTCATATTTTACAGCAGTGTAGGTTCTTCAAGGGCAATATGGTATATTGCAAGATTACAAACAAAAAGGAGAAATAGAATTTCTGCAAGAAAAAAATTATTTATAACAATGAAATAATTTTATTAATTCACTTACCCCAATTTTAAGTTTATATAATATCTGAGATTACTTATGTCTTTTCATCTGGCATTTTAAAAATAATTGTCAATATTATACACTTATAAAATCAGGCATGTCATTTAAATGTAATTCCTTTGACTTTTCAGAAAAAGAAGTCTATAAATGATTTTCTCAAAGGTTACCTACAGTGAGGTAATCAGTCATTTGATCTCTGCAGTTCACTGGTATTCCTTCCAACATAGGAGTTTCAGCTTTTACATTTTTGAATCTAGAGAGTAAAAGGCAGTGAGGATGTTTTCCTCGTCATCTGAAGTTGCCTTGGGGCAGCCGAAGGCTGGGGTGGCTCATGGCAGAAACCCTAGCAGCTGACATTTTCGGAGTAATTATAGCTCAGGAGTTGGCTGCTTGGAAGAGCAAAATCGTGTCACATATGACACAGTCTATCTTTACTAATATTCTTTCACTTTTAAATAGGGCTCAAAGCTGCTGAAAAAAGAGTAACAGAGTTGTAAAGTAAATGAGAGTTTAAATAGAGAAATCAGATAATTATTAAGAAAGTACTTGATAATTTGAAAATGGTATGTGTTCCACAAATGTAGCCCTCAAGATAAACTTTAAGGGAAACAAGAAATCTCTGTTATTAATGCAAATTGCTAGCCTGGGTTTTTACATCCATTTTAGGCGCCTACTCTTAATCCAAAGTTATGACCCTAGTCCCTCAGCAATACATAAATCTGCCTTGTAACTTTTTTTCTGGCTTCCAAGGACAAGTGGCACAGACAGAGATCTCTTAGATCTTTTAGAAGCCTGGAGTATTCCACTACTCACAGAAAGTACCACAGAACTGCATGTAAAAACGGGCTGTCTCCAGCTGTAGAATAGAAATTGAGCCATGAGAGGTGTTTGGAAACACATGAATAACAGATGGCTCATCAGAAGAAGTCACATGGAAACAAGAGTAGAAAAGAAAACATGGATACAATGACAACTCAATGTCAGTGGTGGAAAAATTCGCACAAAAGAAAATGGAGACCAACAAGAACCCACTGCAGGGTAGGAAGTTGGGGAGGAAGGGATTTTGGATTTGAGGATGGAAAATTGGTTACTTGGGTTACTTGGTGCTCCTGCTGAGATCTGTCTGTCACTAGAGAGATTCTGGCTCACCTTAAAGGCTCCTACTGTGTTATTTAATTGTTGAATTCATCACCAAACAGGATCCGGATCTTAGCCTCAAAGCCTCAGAAGTTAGATTCTGACAGCAGAAAGCGTAAGTTAATGTGGTGGTAGAATTTCTTCCCAAGGCTCAGTTACATTAAAACTAGAAGTTTATTGGGCGAGCCTGGAATGGAGAAAGGGAATGTTGTTTAGCCTGTAATGTAGAATGATAGACAAATCATAGGCATGATCCTACTCTTTCCTAAATAGTTACTAACGTTCCTTTCCTTTTTCTTATTTCACTTTTTGATAAAACCTTCCTTTAAGTGTGTGTGTTACAATATTCCCACATATTACCTTATCTGTAAAGGAATCACATGATCTCCCTCTAATACGACTGTCCATGAGACTAGTCTGTTACATGGATATTGCAGTCTTTCCCACAAAAGATGACTCTATTCACAGGTTTTTTGAGAAGTAACAATACTTACTATTACATGAAGTCCTAATTCATGATAAAATTTAGAATGGGTTAAAGATTTGAAAAGAGAATAAAAATACAGAATTGATGTATAAAGTATTGCAGTTCTGCATCCAGATATGCAAACAGAGAAAGCCTGAAAACAGAAATTTCTCCAGTGAGATTGACTTCAGCAACAGATAATGAGGGTCTAAGCCATGGAAGAGGAAAGAGTCTGGCACATCAATGCACATCAGAGACAGTCTTAAATTCTAAGTGCTTTTATCAAGATCAGATCACTGGGAAGAAAGCAAGTAATACACATTTGAGAGGAAATTTCCTGGATTTCAAAAGCATTGGTAAAAAGTATTTTACCAAAACTGAGTTAAGAAAAGTCATTCTATTGTATTATTCACCTCGGCAATGATGTGAACCACAATCATGATGGCAATATATAACTAATCTATTGTATTTAACATATATTTTTGTTTTTATAACATTTTTTGGTGGTACAGTAAAAATAAGGGTTATACCTTAACTACAATTTAGGGTTTATATACATTTAGTTATTATAAAATCTTAGGAAATTTTAACTTTAAATTTACATAATAATAATTCTATAATTATTAGTTGCTTTTTTTCTTGTCTTTTTTTGTTTGTTTTTGTTTTCAAGAGACGGTTTCTCTGCATATCTGTCTTGGCTGTCCTGGCTGTCCTGACTCTCCTGACTGTCCTGGAATCTTATCTGTAGACCCAGCTGGCCTAGAACTCACAGAGATTCGCCTGCCTCTGTCTCCCGAGAGCTGGTATTAAAGGCATACACCACCACTGCCGAGTGATTATTAGATTTTTTATGGAATATTATTTTGCTGTCTATTTAATTTAATCATTCATTCATAAGTAAATCTTGAGGCTTTGTTTGGCTTGTGCATGGTATGGCTTTGTACTGATATTGAACTAGCACACTGAGCCAAACTGGCATTTTTTATTTAGCCATGTCAGTCAAACAGAAAATGAAAAACAAACTTTTAAGTAAAAAATATTTTGTTGCTTTTATTGGTTAATGAATAAAGTTGTTTTAGTCAGTGGCTTAGCGGGATAGAGCTAGGCACAAAAACTAAACTGAATGCTGGGCGAAAGGAGTGGAGTCAGTGAGAAGCATGTAGCCACTGCAGGAGACAGACTCTCTGCTGGAGCTCAGTGAAACTTTGCTGGTAGGCCACGGCCTCGTGGCGATGCACAGATTAATGGAGATGGGTTAATTTAGGATATAAGAGCTAGCAAGAAAAACGCGTTTAACTAAGCTAATGGCCAAACAGTATTACAAATAGTATAGTTTCTATCTGATGATTTCAGTTCGGAGCATCCAGGAATAAATGAACAGTATCTGGCAACAATATGTCTTATACGTACATAATTTTTGCCCATTTTAACATCAATCCTAAATAGAATTTTTAATTAATTAGCTACAGGTAGTATCACTATGGCTGCATTTTTATTTAATAAATGAACTCTTGAGATATATATATATATATATATATATATATATATATATCCAATTGAAATTATTGAACACAGTAGTTACAACACAAAGAACTTTTTCATCAAATATAAATCACAAATATTGCTGCATAGTCCAATCTCAACAACAAAAATTAAGAACCAAAGATTATGTTTAATCATATAATCCATAATCACACAATACCTTAACATTCGTGGGTGCTACTTTTCAAACAAATAGAAAAATCTTTATTTTGGAGTCCACATTGAGATTCTGGAGATACCTGGAGTCCATTCAAGAGTGTACAAGTAAAGCAATCAGGAGTAGGGATCTTCTACTAGATAAGCCATGGTCACTGGTAGTTAATTTTAAGTAAAGGAATTTTCCAAGGGTTTTTATCTTTGTCCTGGGTGAGGTTTTTAAGCTTTACTCTACTTATCTTGCCTAGGGTAGCAAACACACAGGAGACTAACATCAACCTGGTTTTATCTCATTTGGGCATGATACCAAGAGATCCCTATTGCTCAGCACACTCCACACCTTGGAGCTGGCAACACACGAAATCAAGGGGCACTCTCTTCAAGAATAAACGCGAAGCTCTTGGCAACAGAAATCAGGCAGCATTCATCTAGCAGGAACAAAGCAGCTCCTAAATTAGATTTCAAATCTTATTGAATGACCACTGGCAGTCCTCAAGTATATTAAAATTTGGTGCCTTGTGTATATGTAAAGAGAAGTCTTTTTCCACATGTACTTCATTCGTGAAAGACAATACAGATAGAAGCCTTCTATCTTTATTGTAAAATTGTTATCTACATTAAACATTTCCATCCCCACTGGAAATACAATCATGCCTTTTTTTTCAAAGTTTTATATTGAAATGTAGTTAAAGCTAAAGAAAAGCTTTCAATTCCAAAATTAATGGTTTGAATGAGCAATACAGTGAGAGCAAAGTTTAACAAACTGAGTGAAAACAAATAAATTTAATAATTTCAAAGGAAAATACTGCCAAATGAGTTTATCTGTGTAAAAGTCGGCCTGACATAGCACTCAGATTTCATAGATATAAAACTAGCGTTCTCGTTATCAGTGTGGAGAATGACTTCACAAACATAGATTCATTAAGCGTAGAAATTCTCTAAGGGACATGGCATTTCAACTACAAGATATTATTGTTCATGTCAAAGGAAAGGTTCCTAGGTGTTCCCAGGTTAATGCTGTGGTTACAATGTTCCTGAAAAATTCTGTCCCAGGGAATGTTTATTTTTAATGATGCTTACAGCCTCAGGGATATTTGAGAACATCAGATGTTGCCAAGGGTACCTCAGACAGCATTTCAGAGAGACAAGGATGTTGCATATAATGTCATACCATGTTATAAGTCATGAAAAGCCAATAACTAATCCATCTTCTCAAATGGGTTCTCAAGCAACTGCCAGGGGATCTGGGAGTGCATCTTTCTAAGTACCCTGCAGACAGACACTATGTCACTACTTGAAAGTTGTAGGGGTCTGGTAGAAAAATAATTATTAGTTATGATTAAGAAAATATTGAATTACTATTTTTAGGAGCTGGATCTATTCTATGATTTTTTCCATTCATAAGAAGACAATGCCTAGTGATTATATAAATATATATATATATTTGGAAACATTATTATTAATATGGTACATTTAAGTTCCTATGGTTATGTGTGCATTGTGTTAGAGAGAAATATAAAGAGAGAAAGTATGCATGTATGTTCTATAAGACTTTTCTCTTTACTAAAGATCACATACTGTCAATATTATTTGTAACATTTGCCATAAATTTTTGAGTTTAACATGAGCTATACTGTAATTTTTACAAGAAAATATCTATGTTACCATATCTTTCATGTAAATTAATAGTAAAAATGTAGCATTGCATGAGTTTGGTGTTTCTTGATTCCATTTAGAATGAGATAAGTGAATATTTCTATTTTAACTTGTTCTATATTTTCTTAGGTCCAATAGATACATAAAAATATCTTGCTATAGAATTTCAAAATGGAGAGGCATGTTCCATGATTAACATACTTACTGTCTGAAAAAAAATCCAGATTGCAGTAATATTAAAATTAAATTAGAGAAGATATTTTTATTACATTTGTATTTACTGAGTGTGTATATATTAATAATTTCAAAGGAAAATACTGCCAAATGAGTTAATCTGTGTAAAAGTCAGCCTGACATAGCATTGTGGATCTACTTGCCATGGCACACAAGTAGAAGTCAGAAGATAGTTTCTTCCTTAGAGGTATCAATTGTTTTCTTCCTCCATGTAGAAACTGGGGATCAAACCATCATATCACAAATTATGAAAAGTCCACAATTGTAAGCATAATCTCTTTTAGTTCTCATGTGTTTATAATTCCTGCATGTATGTTGCATCCTGGCATAGAGACAGTTGTGTGCATGTGGAGGACAGAGCTCAACTTCAGGTATCTTTATTGATTCCTAACATTGTTGAAACTGTCTCTCAATGGAACTAGAGCTTCTCTGTTTGGCTAGCTTGTTGAGCCAGCAAGCCCCAGAAATCTTCCTGAGCCTGCTTCCTGGGAACTTCCATCATGTTTGCTGTGCTGGCATGTTCTTGCACATGCTGAGGTCCTAACGCAGATGCTGATACTCAGCACTTTACCAAACAATCCATCTCATCTCTGTATTTCATTTTATCAACAGCTAACCTCATCCTCCACATAAGTGCTATTAAATGTGCAAAGCAGCAAACCAAATGATCCATGATAGACAGAGGCTGATGAATTTATCCATACATCTCCATCCAACATGAAATAGACTCAAATTATAACATGTATGATTATTACGTATAATAATAATTTTCAAATTGTTATTATTTAAATGAAGTCATTAATTCCCTTATCTTTTTCTTTTGTTCGCGCTTTTAAAATGTTCTGAAAGTGAAAGAAAAAATATTTTTAGTGAGAACAACAACAGCAGCAAAAGGTTGCACGTGTAATATTTGTAAGTTGGCTACACTTAGAACAACCCTAATGGTTTCCAGAAAATATGAAGACAACATTTGCTACAAGAATACATGCTGATTGCATTCTGTTTTAGTTTTACAGATATCCTTGCCATCTCAAATATTTGAACAGCACTATCATTGCAGAAAATCAGTAATAATATTCAGTGGTATGCCGTTCCAAATACAATGACCCTATGAGAATAAACATTCAGGTTTGAAGAATAATGATGTACACTTATAGGCTTTTATAAGATGAATGAATGATAAACAATGAGATGCCTTTTCCCACTGCAAGATAAATAGATCAACTCGAAGTGTTATCACTGTTCCTTTGTCTAAAAGACATTCAAATCTGTAGAAAATTTCAAATTATATCATCAGTATCTCAATCAAACTGACAAGAAAACATTCAGTGGTAACATTCAGAAGATAAAACAACAACAAAACAAAACCATTAGTTACCTGTCATAATTCATTTTAAATTATAATTATTAATAAATAAAAAAATACATATGAGCTTTAAAGATAAGGCTCAAATATCAATATCACCAGTCCTGGAGAGGTTAATAAAAGTTTTGAAACTCAGTATTTTTGTTTTAAGGTTTTTTTTTTTAAAGATTCTACTAAACAAACTTCAAATTGCCTAATTGAAACTTGGGTCTAGTACTTAAATAGACTCTTTTCTAGGAATCATAGACAAATGGCCAGCAAATAAAGGAAAGGATCTCAAATTCACTAAATTTTGAAAAAGTAGAAATTAAAGCCACAAAGAGAGATCAATCCAAATGTTTTAGCAGATCTATTTTAGTATGAATGTAAAGCAATTGATATCAGTAGCATTATTGGTGGAAGTGAAAAACAATGTATCCACTTTGATAAACAGTATGGTACTTCCTTACAAAAATTCAAAAGGAGGTTCTGTGTACCATGACACCTGCCTCTATAGCAGAGTCCTGTCCCTGGAGCAAGGTGCTGTAAGGAAATAACTGATTTCCAGAAGTGGTTCTTTACCCCGGTACCTCACACATATACGTGCACCATGGCTTGCTAGTGCATACAGTCACGTCAGTAGATGCAACTAAAAAAATAATAGAAAATTCAAGCACCACATAATACAGAATTCCTTTTGTGGGTACATGCATAAATAGCCAAAAATAGAATCTTGATATGTTTGCTCATCCATAATTAGAGCAACAGTAGTTCTTATTCCTCAGGAACAGTTAGATTCACATAAAACTTGTGGATGGACAAAAACAGTATTGTGAAAAACAGGATATTAACTCTCAGAAAAGAAATAAATCAGAGATGGGTAGGGAGCACAGTCAGTAAAGTCTCTGCCATGCATTCATGAATATTTGAGTTCAGTCCCCAACACCTTTCTTCAAGTCTGTATGTGATGGCATGGACTATAATCCCAGCACTGGAAACAGGAGGATCTCTAAGTTTTACTGACTTACTTACTACTTACTACTACTACTACTTACCTACTACTGGAAGGAATATGAAAAGAACACCCAGTGTTAGCTTTTGTCCACAACATTCACATACATGTAAGTGCTCATGCATTCCCACAAACAAGTGTACATGTGAGTGTGAAATTGGACACACACAAGTGGGAACTTGTACATACACACTAACCACAAAATAAACCCTGTAGCATGCCACGTCATATTTAAGCATTAAGGAGATCATGTTAAGTGTAATTAACCGGTTACAGAAGAACACTTCTAGCATTATTCCATTTACCTGAAATATGTAGTAAATTTAATAAAACAGAAAACAGCATGGTATCTGCAAGGGGTTGGAGGATGGTAAGATGGAAAGCTTTTCACTGGGTGTAGAATTTGTGGTTTCAAGGAGATAGAGTTTTTCAAATTATGTGGACCAAAATGAAAATACACCACTTAAATTCTATAACAGCTAACATTATAAATGTTTTACTTTTAACCACAAATAACATTGAAATACATTGTGTACACAAAACATATTATATGTCTCCAAACTCCAAACAGGTAAAATACTTTGTTATAGGAAAGGCAGCATTATTACTCCACTGCTTAAGGACAAGAACTTTGAGTCCCAAATGCCAGTACAAGCCTAAGACTTTAAGTGATGTGATATTTTTGCAGATTCAGGATGATGTGAACCGTCATAGATGGAGTCATTAGAACTTTGATCTTTGCAGGGATTCACAGCACACACTGCATGCATGATGCTGTATTTTGCCCTGGGCAGTGGCACTAAGCCATGGCTCTCGATTGGTCATGCATGAGATCCCAAAGAAAATGAATTCTCTCCAGTGAACTTACTTAGGCTCTGACTTACAGTAAAATATGTGTGCACACACATTTTGATATACACATTTGTGATTTATGATAGTTTAATCAGGATTTTACTCCTTCTAAATCAGGGAATTATCAATATTGGAGATAAACTTCACTGAATCTAACTGATTATGAGTCTCTGCACCTCATTTCTTTACCTATTCAATGGGAATATAATTGCACATATTCAAAAATGCAATTTGTTTATTGGCAAACTCTTGACAGTAAAAATACATGATATCAAGATAGGCAAATGAGAAATTATGTTTTTACTTCAACCTAAAGCAATATTTCTAGGGTTTTCAAAGTATCTTCTGATATGCTCTTATCTTTTATCTTATCATTTGAAGTAGAAAAATAAAGCACACACAATGAACAACTCATTTGTGATAAGAACACTATCAATTTCTACCCAACAGAGAATCTGGCCTTATTTTCTTATATTTTTAGCAATTATGTTTTCTGATAATTTGAATAAGCACACTTCTGTCATCATCACTTCACTGGACCAAGGGAAATAAAACTCTGAGTTCTCTATTTACACGTAAAATGCAGACAATCTATGCATTTATTTGAAATCATTTGATTATACTGACAGTCAGTACTTTTAGTAAAATATTTTTTTGGAACTGGTCTTACATTTTACTCTAGACCTGTTGAACTCACAGCAACCTCCTCACCTCAAAATACGAATATAAGCCGGCGTTTCTTCTCTGAATTCTGAGCCTGCAGCTTTACGAGTATATCCCTTCATTGATAAAGTTTCTATTGCACTGTATTTAGAGAGAGTGAGAGAGACTACTTGTCAATAATTATTGATGATTCACAGAGATATTTCAGACATGTTACCCAATAAGATGTATCTGTAAAAAAAACTTCCCAGAAAACAAGCTAAGTAATGTCAACTATAGGAAAGTAAGCTTTGCCATCACCCTCCTTGTAACTTCCTACAGCATACTCTTCATTGATTCTGACCATCAGCAGTTTCTCTTAGAAGTAACAATTATCCATCCAGATTCCTAGACAGTCTCGGATAATGCATCTCAGCTGTGCCCTAAGCAGGGCTTCTTTCACTGTTCTTCATGGCTAAAAGAATAGAGATACGGTATAGCACTATGACAGAAGTACTGAAAGCAACACCAACAGCTTACAAGTAATGATAAAACTCATAGTATCAGTCGGTGCAGGAGTGAATATTGAAAATGTTCTCAAGATTCCATCTGAACTGGTGAGTGAATGCGGACCTTGGGGCAACCTGCCCTGGAAGAGAGCACAGACCCCCTACCCCCACTCCCTCTGCAGGCTTGTGTCTCCCAAGCTTTCCCTAGTGTTCTCAGGTGTCCTGCTCCTGTTCTAAGGCCATCCACCCAAAGGGGTCAGACTCTGGCCTCCAGGCAGGTCTGAGGATTCCTGCGGAGGGGTGCGGGCTCCTTCAGATTGTGCTGCCAGGTTCTCTGTGCGGTATTCCATCCCGCCCTGCCCCCACCTTGGTCCTTTTGTTTGGGCTGCAACCCTGGGCTGCCTGGAATCCCTGATCCTGTGCTCTGACATTCCATCTGAACTGAACCTCCACCTGACGATAGATGAAGAAAATGACAGAGCCCCACATTGGAGCACCGGACTGAGCTCCAAAGGTCCTGATGAGGAGCAGAAGGAGAGAGAACATGAGAAAGAAAGTCAGGACCGTGAGGGAACCTCCAGCTGGCGACAGATGGGGAAGGTGACTGAGCCCCACATTGGAGTACTGGACTGAGCTCCCAAGGTCCTGATGAGGAGCAGAAGGAGCGAGAACATGAGGGAGAAAGTCAGGAACGAGAGGGGTGCGTTCACTCATGGAGACGGTGGGACAGAACTAATGGGAGATCACCAACTCCAGTTGGAATGGGACTGATGGATCATGCGACCAAACCCGTCTCTCTGAATGTGGCCAACAGCGGGGGCTGACTGAGAAGCAAAGGACAATGGCTCTGGGCTCTGATTCTTCTGCATGGACGGGCTCTGTGGGAGCCTTCTCAGCTTGGTTGATCACCTTCCTGGACCAGGGGGGAGTTGGGAGGACCCTGGTCTTAGCATAGAATGGGGAACCCTGATGGCTCCTTGGCCTTGAGAAGGAGGGAGGGGAGGTATGGGTGAAGGGGAGGGGAGGGAAGGGGGAGAAGGAGGGGAGGGTAGGGGGAGGAGGAGGGGAGGGAGGGGGGAGGAGGAGGGAAGGAGTTGGAAATTTTTAAATATAAAAAAAAATAAACCATGAGGAAAAAGAAAAAAAAAAAAAAGAAAATGTTCTGTTCTCAAGAGAGAACTACGATGGTAATTATAAGAGAATGGCCAAATGCAGTAGTCACCAATACCTTCCAACCACCATCAGATATTTCAACCATTTTCTTAATGTTAGTTAGTCTTTCTCTAGTGGGGATTAAACCTCACAGTTACTCTGTTAGCTAAATGTTGCCATGTAAATACAGTCAGGTTAAGGCTATACAAGCAGAAGTCATGCCTGAACATGCTCAGGTCAACACATGAATGAGTTTCTTTTCTTGGAACTCTCATGAATACTTGCTAGACAAAATAGCCCATTTATGCAGATCACTGCTTCAGAAAGTAACTATGAAACCTCTGGACTAAATGGACAATCCTTGAGTAGTCAGAAATGGAACTGGCTGATAAAAGACAGCACAGTTACAAGAGGCAATACTTAAAGGCTTTCCATCTGGCAATGAACAGTTTAATACAATACACACTGGGTGTAATATTCTGTTCTTCAATGTAACTGTAAGAATTTATTGTTGTTATGCTAGGCAAATTGTAGACTGGGTTAGAGACTCTGAACTTGAACAATGAGAACTTCATAGTCTAACAACTTACACAAATCTGCAAAATAGTAACTGTTGAGAGAAGAAAGATGAAAAGGTTTTCACAAATGAGAAAAGATATCTAAGGACTCCAAGAGCTTGAGGAGTTGGATAGTATGTACAAAAGATTCAAAGCTCTTCTTTCAAAAGTAAGTACATAAAATAAAATAAAATTGTGAACAGATCATGAAACCATAAAAGGGAAAATTGAATAAGAATATAAAATGTCACATTGAATTTGACTCCTGAGATCTAAAAGTATTCAACCCATAATCTTACAGTAAGCTTTCTAGTGGAATACAATGCTCCTTTTGAATATGTAACTCATAAGTTTGAGGATCTGGTGCCAAAGAAATTTAATTCCTGTAAGAAGAGAATATTGTGTCCACATGGGTAATAACAAATGAGATCATCTCATAACCAGAAGTAAGAAATAAACTTAAAATGCTGAAATCATCTGGTTATAGGCCTTTTATTGACAATGTCATACAAAATATATATAATGTATATGGTTTATTTGCCTAGATCTATACTCCATATGATGATCTTGATTTTTATATTGTTTTCTGTACCTATTCAAAAATATATACACATATAAAGTGTTTTATTTTGTAGATATGTTCATATATAACAGTATATATTACAATATAAACTTATATATATGATATATATGCATACATATGACATATAAAACACACAAGGAGAATTAATATCCATATAGTTAACTTTTGAAAGAATTCCCTAGAAGTTATAAATGAGGAAAGCATATATTTTTGCTTCACAATGAGTTCCATTAGGATGAGTTCATAATAGAGATTGACTGAATAGTTACCAGCAAAGCAGACTTTCTCAGCAGAGTTGCTTACATGATGCAAGAACTACTAAACCAGCAAGCCAAGAGACATTCTCTGGCCTGCTTCGTTTATCCTGGGATACTTGACTTGAGAAACATTGACCATAAATCCATGCTGGTGGGTCCACAGTGATGTGGGGAGAGAGTGAAGACATAGGAATGTGGAGGATTAACATGACCAAATTAGGACTCACAGGACTGGAGTCTTGATGATGAAACATGCAAGTCCTTACTGCCCTGGTGATTCATTGGCCCCAGAATAGTCATGGTTCTCTATTGTTTCTTTTAAGAAGGATATTGATTTTCTGCAGATCAAATCTCTTTGATTTAAATAATATAAACACCAATCCCATACTAATATGGCTTCACTCTATAGCCCTCCACCTACTCTGACTTGAAAATATGTACCTAATAGTGAAAAGACTCCTAAGAACTAAACAGTGATGTATATTCAAAGTAAAATAAAGCAAAGAAAGCACTGAGGAAAATATAAGCAGTTAAGAGATTTCTCAAGGTAAAACTATGTTTTTGTACTGTAAAAATTATAAGAAATGGGGTACAAGAAGTATAACTCAGTAGCATAGAATATGCTTAAATATGTGGGGACATGGGTTCAATATCTGGAACGTAGTTCATAAATATGCAGATACACTTATTCACACACACACCATTTACGCAGATATCTATGTTCACATACTCAGACACGTAATTATCATTGCAGTTACAATGTTTCATAGAGAGAAATATTGAATATCAACACTTGCTTATGCATTGGACATATATTGTGCAGGTTTGAATAAAAATGGCTCCCATATCTGTATGGGACTGACCTACGCCCTCTACATGTGTGTGACAATTGTGTATCTGGTCTCTTAATAAAGCTTCTAACAGTGAGAGCAGGACATCTCCCTGACACCAGCTTTTGGTAACCTGTTCTCCAAGGTGGATTATCTGCTTCAACATAAGGGGAAAAACTCAGTCCTGCTTCAATTTGATGTGCCATGCTTTGTGCAAGTTCATAGGAGCCCTGTCCCTTCCTAACGGAGATGGAAAGGAGTAGATGGGAAAAGGAATAGATGGGAAAGGGGAGGGGACAGGAGGAAAGTAGAAAGGGGAAACTGGTTGGTATATAAAAGAAATGAAAAAAAATAGAATCTAAATAAAAATTTTAAAAATTGATTCCTGTGGGATTATATATTTTAATTCTTGTTCTCCCATTGATGGAACTATTTTCAAAGACTAGGAGATGAAGCCATATTACAGGAGGCATGTGGGTTTTGAGGTTTCAAAAGCCCAAGCTACTCACAGTAAGCTCTTTTCATGCTTCCTGATTGTAGATCAAGATGTAAGTTCTCAGATACTGCACCAATACCATGCCTCCTCCCATCATGATGGCCGTGAACTCTAACCCTCTAAAATCATGAGCTAAACATTTCTTTGAGTCGCCTTCCTCATAATGTCTTTCACAACAACAGAAAAGAAGCTAATACATTCGTTATTGAGAATGTACTCCTGGACATTCTCAATGTCCTCCTGAACATTAACTATGCTATTTTATTCACATTATGAACAATTTCTAATTGCTCACTAATTTTATGTGAGCCATATACTGTTGAAAGGAAAAATGGTAGAATTCAGCTACTAAGTAATACCAAGAAGAGTCCTCCTCTATTCTAAGATTATGTGCAATACTAAAGATCACAATAGGCATGCATCACTAACCTTAAAATCACAGACAATTGAAAGAGCCTTTTTCATAATTTCCCAATGAAAAAGAATAAAATAAGCTTAAGTGGTTGCAGTGGTTTGAAAGGAAATGCCTCCCCTTTGGGAGTGACACTATTAGGAGATGTGGCTTTGTTGAAGTAGAAGTGGCCTTGTTGGTGGAGTGAACTTGGAGGTTTTCTATGCTCAAGTTATTCCCAATGTGCTGCCTGTGGATCAAGATGTAGAACTCTCAGCTCTTTTTCCAGCACCATGTCTACCTGCATTCCACCTGCTGTAAGGGTAACTGAATCTTTGAACTCTAGCCAACCCCAATTAAATGTTTTCCTTATTAAGAATTGTTGTGGTCATGGTGTTTCTTCACAGCAATAAAAACCCTACCAAAGACAGTGATAGAAGACTAAAAGTACACACACAAACCAATTTTTCATTGATTTTCTAACAGAAGACAATATTACAGCAACCAGAACACTGAGTCTTAGGAGTCCCTGATCCTCCATATCCCAGGGGAGATACAACACTATGAACCACTATCTCTCCAATGATTCCTACAGTCAAGAAGCTCAACTCCGATAAAAAAAAAAAGTGAGGTGAAATAAAAATAAAAATAAGGAAGGTTACTCTTCAAAAACCCTAGTCAGCTGTGTTATTTTAACAAAGTAAAATTATCACCAGCAAATCTCAGAGAAGCTTGAGTCCTTTGGACTAAATCCTCGGTGTTTCATAGAAAAAAAACAATGCTTTACTCTGTGTGTTACCTTTTCAGAGTTTTGTACAAGTCCTTTAGTTGTAGGCTAAAATTTGAATTTAGATTTTGTTATTAGAGTTGAACATTAAAGATTACCTAAGTAGAATTATAGACCAAAATTTGATTGTGGATTTTACAACATTAATGGTAATCATTTCTCGATGCAGTTAAAAATTAGGTCCAGTTCAGTTTTTAAACATAACTCTAATCTAGACATTTTTTTTTGTTGTAGTTTAAAGGTATAACCTTGATTTTCATATATGGTGGACTGAAATTATCATAACCATACGAACTCCTTTTCCTATGCTTTTATTGGACTTCATCCAAGGGACAGCACTTGAAGTTCTCTCATATTTTGTCTTTATTTTCTCTCTTGACTAGTACTTTAGTAAAATCAATAACATACAGGGTTGATGATGGTATTACACTATATGATACTGAGTTCTTCATTGGTTTGCAAATTCTTTACACATTTATTACATGAAAAAGGGAGTACTTTAATTAAACTCATGGATTATAAAAGTTTATAATATGTAACATTTGAGCCATTTGAGTTAATGACTCAGTTTCCTCTTAATTATCTCAATATATATGTAAGGATGAAATAGGATATCACTTTGTGCTCCTAATCTTGAACAAATAATGGTACTCTCTAAATTTTTCCACCTATGAAAGTTGTGTGATTAACATCACAACCTAGCAGAGCTTGAAAAAAACCAAAAAGTATGCAACCAATATGTCTATGGAACACACCCTATGTTGAGATGAGAGTTTGGGATTTTATTATTTGGGACATCATTCTAAAATTTTAATTAACTTCAACTGTCACCCCTCTCCTGTCTTAATGTGTGTGTACTAGAGATTGAACTCAGGTCTTATTCAGACATGCACTATACCCTAACCAGTATCTCATTTTAAATTCATGTAAGTATACTTTGAATATACCATGTTGGTTCTAGATAGTATTTTTTTAAAGTTCTTGACTTCTACAATTATAGGTGAATTTAAACTGTAATTTTCTTCTTAAAACATAGGAATTAAAAACTCTGCTAGAATTTTATTTTACTTAACAAGTGATCCTTAGAAAATTAAAAGTTTCCAATGTAATAAATTGCATTTATATAGAAAGAAAGGCCAGAAATATAACAGGATAAAAGGCATCATGCAAATTAATGGTATAAAATAGTCAAAAATATTTGCATTTCCTCCTTTATTAATACTCATCTTCAGCTTTCCTTTGATTTCATTATTTCCTTTGATTTTAACTGAGGAAATTGTTCCTATAAATGTTCTGTTTCTCATCTTTAAAGCTTCCCCACAACAAATGTTTACATATATACATTAAATTAAATGTGTAAAAAGATGTTAGTTTATGGGTATTCAATTATAATTACATATATAATAATGTTATAAAATATAAGTCAAAGGAAGGCACAATTGATCTTTCAAGGGGTAGCTTGCAAATTGATATTAACTTTGCAAAAGTAATGTAAGAATTAATTCCACTATCAATTATCCTGGAGAATTAATTATGGCTAAGAATTATGTTTTCTAAATTCTGTCAATTATCTTCTTATAAAACAAGCATGGGAAGAATTTGCTGAAGTAAAACTGGTTTTATGAGAAGAGGCTCAGATATCCTTCTCTGTTTCCTTTTCTCTACTCTGAGCACAGACCCGATCATTTCAGATAGAAAGCTCAAACAGAACACTAGAGACAGTCACTGCAACACAATAAATTCGCATTTCAAACAATGCCTCATAGCCATGTGCTTCCCCCTAAAAGTGAGTCTCATTGTCGACCTGTTTGTGCTAGAAAGAATGGAAAGGAATGTTTTACCCCAACAGAAAGAAGCTTGGACGACGCCGGGTGGCATGCACAAGCTTGTACACGATGTGTTCTGAGGACTGAATTGAAGCTGCATCAGCTCTCATTTCATCATTATCAGGGAGCAACAGGTATTTAAAGGTAAAATTTAATCAACAGTTGTTTTTATCTCCCTGCTTGCATTTAGTCGTCAGTATAAAATGAAATTGTCTTCCTATCATGGCTCATGGCTACTTTAAAACAAAACTCAAGTTTCAAATGCATACATACATACATACATACATATATATATTCATTCATATGGTTACATTTTATGGATTGCATATGTGAATTGTATATTTAATATATATCAGAAAACCCTCTACTTGACCTAACATTTTTGAGAAACCTTTCCAGCGAGAGCACACAGAAACTCACGAGAAACACAGTGGACACACTCTGTTTCTATTGACTCCTAGCATATTTACTTTCATAGTAAGCAACTCAGCTTGCCACAACTCAAATGCTCCATACTGTCCAAAAGTCAAGTGCTTTCTCTTAATAGTAAAAGTTATTTAACTAAAACCAGAGAATTCTGGGGCACTCGGGATATAAAGTGTGTTCGAAGTGCCTAAATTTCATTTTAAAATATAGTAGTTATTCAATAAAAATATGTCAATATTGGCAGAACTGTTTAAACACTGCCACAATTTTCAATATTTCTTTTCTCAAGTGAGGGCATGATAAATGGCAGTTCTCTCCTGATACAAAATAGCGGCTTGCTTCCTTTTGATTCTGCTTAATATCAGTGTTAGCTTAAAACAGTTAGCCAAGAATTCTGCATTTACAAAAGTAAGGAACATTCATTTAGCAAAAATAATGATGTTCACATTTCATTCATAAAGCCAAACTGAAACCAGCAACAAGAATGAGCACAGTCATTTTCCATGCTGTATATCCGTGCTGTGTATCATCTAGATTTACATTTAAACTATAATCACATTCCTTCAGAATCTCTTTGTGAGATTTCCCTTGCTAATTACTTTATGGGGAAGTAGTAGAAGAATAGAATAATGTATCCAGGATGGGAATTAGCTCAAGCCTCTATTTGTTTTCTTTATCATAGGATCTGAGCTAATAGAAGTTAACTCACAGACTAGGAAAGGAAGCATTGACGATTGACTCAGAGAGGCACTCTCCCAAAAGTCACTAAATGGCTAGACAAGGAAAATGTATCAGTCTGCCAATCCTTAAACCCCTGGTTTTACAGGGTGGGCTAGGGATGGGATTCAGTGGTCAGAACGACCTCTTCAGGGCATCAACAAAGTTCAAGGCTGTGGGCACAGCATTAAATATTCCCATAGGACTCCATTCAAACCAGGTGGGGGTGAGTAGTGTGTTCTCTTGTCCATTGGCTCCATATGAACAAATGTGAGAGTCTCTTAATCTAGTTGCTTTGAAAGAGCTCTTTAGAAAACTCCCAAGGGATTCTAGCGTTTTAACTCTTTCATTGCAGCTCACATTGCTCCCTGTAACATCGAGTGCAAAAGTGTTCCAGGGTACGTGAATGCAGAAACAAAATCTGGTGGACAATTTTACGTAACCAGCAGCAGTTCAACTTCTGCGGACTGATGCTGCCAAACAACCTCCCACCCTCAGAGGGCAGGCATTTATAAATGTTACATCTTTGTACCGCCTCCCTCAAATTCCTTAATGGACCATTAGTAAGTAGATCGATCCTAGTTACTTTATAGCCAGGCAACGAGGAGGCACCTCTGTTCTGTTTACTAGTGCCAGAAACACCATTCAAAAGTTGAGAAGGTCGAAGCAGCTACTTTGCAAACCTTTGTTTGAGGGGCGGGGGTAGGGGGCGAAAGATTGGGATGTCCTGGGGTGGAAAGGAAGAAGAGAGAGAACCTAGCGTGACCTAACTCAGATATATATGTAACAAGCAAATTCCTACTTAAGCTATCTGGTAGGGAATGTGGACGGCTAAGTTCTCCAGTGACACTGTCGAGCTTTTTCACCCCACCTCCGCCTTTCCTAAGAAAATCGAGCCCCTTCCCCACCTCTGACAGCAAGGACAAATGCCAGCCCTGAAGCTAAATGCGCGTGACTGCGAAAGGGTGCGCATCACTTACGTCTCGGAATTTGTTCCACTGTCCGACTTCCTTGTCATACTGAGAGATTGTGGTGAGCCATTGTTTTTCATCCAGAAAATTACCGCCGTCCGACCGCCCCCCGGCCGCAGCCACCACCGCGGCAGCTGCAAGAGTCTGGCTGCACCAAGCCGCTGCACACACACACAATAAGGCTGACACCTTGAGCATCTGGGAAGGAGACACAACCAGGAGTAGGGAGCGGTGTCAGATACCGGGTGCGAAGCTGGGGGCTCCCCTGGAAGGCATGCATCAGCGAGGAGAGAAGGGGAAACGAGCAGGGACAGGGGTGTCCCCTTCTAGGAGGCTTCACCCCCAAACCAGGGCACTCACACACACGCAGACCCAAGGGAGAAGAAAAGGTTTAAGGGAGGAAGCCCCAAGCAGCGAGAGTCCCAGCGGCCAGATAAAACGCTTGCCGGCCCATCACCTTGTTGGGAGCGGGCACGGAGCTCGTAGCTCCTGATGGAAACGCAGCCTGGCTCTGGCAACTCGCTTCTCGCTGGAGCTGCTGCACGCGCCGCCCGTCTCAGCCGTCCACTCAGCTCCCTGAGCCCAGCGCTCCCCCCAGCCCACCCTCCCCGAGCCGATCCCTCACCAGCTCCCCTCGCTTCACCCCTCCCTCCCCCACCTCCGTCTTCCCCTCCTCCTATCCCACCTTCCTCTCTCCCTGAATCCCAGCTGCAGCAAGTTCCGGATGCGAAGCCTGGCTGAAGCCAGAGGATGCTGTATGCTCCCTGCCTAGGAATCCTTTGCTTCCTAACCTCTTGCTTCCAGAAGAGGTACTCATGTTCCAAACACAGCCAGCTCATTCTTTCTGCTCTTGGACTGAATACAGAGCATGGGATCGCTCTCTTGGCTGTTTCTTTTCTGCAATTTCAAGGGTGGTCAGGCACATGTAAAGAAAGATCAGAAGAAAACTTTAAGCATCACAGACCGAATCCATGGGACTTTGCATGAACCTGAACTCAACTCTCCCTTAGCTAAAGTAAGATCATAAGGCCTTGGGTGAGCTTTTAAATTTCTAAAAATGTCTTGTGCTCTGAACTTCTGGATTATTTCAGAACCAAACTCTTATGAAAAGGTTTAGATTTTTTTTCCTCTTTGAATATTTGGCGGACAACGTGTTTGATTTCATCAACATGCCATGCTCAATATACATACCCATTTCTCCTTCCTAAAATCTCTCCAATAACTGTTGTATGTTACCGTACTTGCAGAACAAACTTAAAACGCATTAATAAATAAATCATCTATCACCCTTCTACAAAAGGAGCAAGCAACTCTTAAGCCCTAACCAGGATTTTGCACATCAGGTTTCCACTGGTGGAAATACTTGTGGCTCCCAGAAAGAACAGTAGTAGGGACCACATCCTGGGCTGAGTACTATAAAAAAAAAAAAATTCCCTTCCTTGTGCTTACAGAAAGCAGAAGAACTGAGAACCGTAGTAAATCAAGAGATTTCTGGGACCAAGAAGACTCCTAAAGTGTTAGGCATCTCTATTTGAATTATTATGTGCACCAGGCAAACTACACCTTCTCAAATAATGGCATTTGAGAATGTCTAGCATTTTATAAATTCAGGAGATATCCATTAGAATGTATCTACAGTTACATTACACATTCTGAACACTTTGTTCTCTCTTGTCTCATAACTTTTAAATCAGATTTTAAAAGAAAGGAAGCCGATCGACTTTAATTCCGAACTTCAAATACAGAATTCAAGCAAGTGTAAATTATAAGCATAAATGAAAAAAAGAGAAGTTTTTCACTTAGAAAAGTTAACCCATTTCTGCCATAAAAACCAAAGGAAGGAGAAAATTCTTACAAAACCTACAATTATAAATGGCAGAAGTTTTGGTTGATATAAAAGCTATGTCAAAGAATTTTGAGAACAGAAATATGTACAATTTCTTCAAAAAATAGATACTCATTTTGCTTAGTCACAGGCAAGCCTTTCTGCATTTTCTTTTCATGTCTCACGAAGAGTTGGCAGATCCACCTGCCAGTGATGCCTCTTTTTCCTCCCCCCATCTTCACCTCTCTACGGCAAAATTTGAAAACGTACTTACTGCCCTCTCAGTTCAATCAAAATATTTCATCAAAATTTTTAAATGCTGTTTTTAAAAGATGACAAGAAAAGCACCGATAGCAAACCTAGGTACAATGCTGCTACACAGCATTTTTAAAGTAATCTCGTGCTCTAAAATTGGTAGCCTTTCTCTTAATAAAGCATATTATGAGGAACCATCCTCTGACATGGCACCCCCTCTTAGGATCATGCATATTAACATAGGGATTGACAGGATCACTGTAAATGTATAGAAACACATTTATTTTATGCTGGCACACACATATATATGTATATATCGTGTGTGTATACATTTCATTGCCAATTGGAACACATTTATGGAAATTTCCATGCCTAGCTTTTACTGACAGCTTTTAAAGTCACTAAACTCTAAAATTCTATTGAAGAAAAGGCAATCATACCATCTCTGAAATGCAGCCTCAGAGAATGTGAATATCCACAAATGATAGTGAAATAGTATTTATAAGAAAATCATAAGTTTGTTATCTTTTTTAATTAGATAAATTTGTTCATTTACTTTATGTCCTTACTGCAGTTTCTCCTCCCTCCTCTCCTCTAATTCCACCCCTCTTTTTCCTCCCCTACCACCCAGACCATTCCTCCTCTGTTTCTATTCAGAAAGGGCCAGGCCTCAGATGGGTATCAACAAAGCATGCCATTTCAAGTTGCTGTGGTACTAAGCTCTGCCCATTACAGGAAAAATAGGTTCACAAAAGCCAGTTGAAGTGTTAGGAACAGACCCTCCTCCCACTGCTAGAAGTCCCTCAAGTAATACCATTGTCATATATATGTAGAGGTCCAGGGTCAGGCCCGTACAGACTCCCTGGCTGTCAATCCAGACTCTGTGAGTGCCTATGAGGGAACAGTGATGGATGTGTAGCCTGAATTGGCCATCTCCTTGGACCAGGCTGTACTTCCATTGGAAGGATTGAGAAGCCTATGCCTAGCTATACAACCTTTGATCTATAGTCCATCCTGCCTATAGGACTGGAAAGTACGGGAAAGTAGGAGAATGGAGGGTGGGGAGTAGGAAATCACCATGGGCTGGGGCTAGAGAAGAGGTGGTCAGCCAATAGCTGGCATAGACTCAGATCCATACCAGGAAAGTGACCCCAACCATGACACTGCCTGGAGTGCCGGGATCCAGAGACTCAATGGCTTAGAGACCTAGGACAGAATCAAACAAGATTGGAAAAACAAAGCAAAACAAAACAAAAAACCTTTATTATTCTTAACTCAGAAGAGGTGGAGGCCATCTGCTCTGATTTGGCATTTGTCCTGGTCTAGAAAGATTTAGCTCCTTCCCTACCATTTGCACAGCCTCTTAAACATTTTCTGCTAGTCATCAATACTGGGCATGTGAAAATCCACTAAGCATGCTGTTATTAATCACAAGAAACTCTTTTCTTTGGTTCTCTGTATTACTGAGTATCTGGGTCTTCAAAGAGGCTGCTTTCCACCATTTAACAGTCTTCAGAGGATTCACACTCTAGTTAACACTGTAGTTATCTGTTAACACCTCTGTGGGGATTAATTGAAAGCTTGCTAGGAGCAAAACTCAGTGTATTAAATGGGAGGTAGTATGCCAGGAAGACCATTAGGAAACCTTCAAGTTAAGGTGGGTGGGGACACAGTGGAATACTTCAGGAATGGCTTCTCAGTTTTATTGAGAGCCCGTCTAGGGCAGTGGGTAAGGAAGAGCTAAGAATAAAACACAAACTGGAGTATCTAATGTAGATTGCAGAAAATTAAGTGACAGGGTTTGGACTTGATTTTGTATTTATGGTCATACTTTACAATATTATAACCCACAGGAAGGCAAGGCTGTCAAACTCCCAGCCCACTTTTCTGTTTCACTGCCACATCATATATCATAGTTTATATTGATAATAGAAAGCTATTATTGGGGCCACTATGAGTTTAAACTTTGCATAAATATTTATTTATCATTTTATTCTTCTATTAATCTACAAGTATCTTTCACTGAAAATTTAGTATGTTTAAAAATCACAAAATTTTCTTCTTCCCTGTGGATATTTTTATTTATTTTAATGGTACAAAATGTTGGATCATTTATTCTTGGATGATTAGTATAAAAAAACCAAGCATACAATTTAGAAAACATTGAAAAGTTCTTTTTTGTTTATTTTTTAATTTTAACTCATTTTCAAATTTCATTTGCATTTTATCTGCCATTCTCCTCCACCACCTCTTCTTCTACCCACTCTCCATACCCCCTCAGCACACCCCATCCACTCCTCTCAATGGGTAAGGGCTCCCAGGGGAACTCAACAAAGTCTGGCACATTAAGTTAAGGCAGGACCAAATCTCTCCCCACTGCATTAAGGCAGAGCATGGCATCTAACAATAGGGAATGAACTCCAGTAAGCTAACTCATGCAGCAGTGGTAGATCCTGATATTACTGCCGGGTGCCTCACACATAGTCCATGTTTTGCTACTGTCTCCCACATATGGAGGGCCTAGTTTGGTGCCATGGAGGCTCCACAGTGTGGCTCTAGAGTTTTCGAGCTTTCATGAGCTTAGTTCAGCTGTCTCTGTAGATTTCTTCCTCATGAACTCGACCTCCCTTCCTCATATATTCTCTCCTCTCTCTCTCTTTGATTGGAGTCCTGAACCTTGACCTGTTGCTCAGTCTGGATCTCTGCATCTGGTTCTATCAGTTGCTAGATGAAGACTCTAAGATGATAGTTGGGGTATCCACCAATTTGATTACAGGGGAAGGCAAGTTCAGGCTCCCGCTCCACTATTGCTAGGATGTTTAGCTGGAGCAGTCATTGTTGTAGTTTCTTGGGAATTTCCCTAGCACCAGGTTTTTCCCTAATCCCATATTGGCTCTCTATATCAAGCTGTCTCTCTGTCCCCCCCACCTCCCAGTTCCCCTGTCTCCCGAAATCATCCCATTCATGGTTCAGTCATTAAAATCTAAGATCACAACCTTGTGTTTTCTTTATCTTGTTTTTAGGCTACAAAGTCTACAGTGTCATAGGTTCCATTTCAGTTGAGTTTGGATCTGTGAAGAGCCTAGATAAATACCATTTCTATAAAAGTACACACACAGAAAACACCCAATCATGCATAAAAATATTTTGTCAGTTACTATTCAAAGTTATAACCTTGCTGTATTTAACTGTCAGGAGAATATGTGGCTACTTCCCACTTACTCCATATATTCTTTATGTCAGGCAGAATCATACACTTCATATAAATGACAACCTCTGGTTTTATGATCCAGTCAGAAGCCACCACTAGTATTATGGTCCTTGTTAGAAAGACAGCAGCAAAGCTCATAAATGGAAGCTGTTGTCTCCAATAGATGAAGCAATGTGGAGGTAATAAAGACTTCCAGAGATGCAACCCAGTTGATAAAATTAGTTGTTGGAGGTGTTTCCATTGAAGGCTATTTTAGGAATCCTGTCCATTCCGGTTTCTCTCTTGGCCTCTGGTTACCATCAGGTGAGTCTCTTTCTCTGCTACATGTTTTTGATACCATGATTGTCCACATCTAAAAATGTCTAGGTCTTATGTGCTGAAACTTCAGAAACCATGAGCCAAACTAGACCTTTTCCTCTCTGAGTTGATTTCCTTTATGTGTGGTATTTTGTCACAGGAACAGTAAGCTAACACAGCCAGTAAATGTAAAGTTATGATATTTAAGTGTCTATAAAAGTCTCAAGAATGAAGAGGCTTCACTAGTTTTTATTTGCGCAGACACTTCTCTGAATCATCCAATATTTCTGTTCTATAGTTCTACTGCTGATTAGGAAGTCCTTCTGTATATGTGCTCCTTTTATTGGTTAATGAATAAAGAAGCTGATTGGGCCTATGACAGGGCAGAATAGAGCTGGGTGGGAAAACTAAACTGAATGCTAGGAGAAAGAAGGCAAAGTCAGAGAGATGCCATGTAGTCACCAAAGGAGACAGATGCCTGGGAACTTTACTAGTAAACTACGAACCTCGTGCCAAAATACAAAATAATAGAAATGGGTTAATTTAAGATATAAGAGCTAGCTAGCAATACATTGAAGTGACTGGCCAAGCAGTGTTGTAATTAATATAGTTTCTGTGTGATTTTTTTTGGTGTCTAGGTATGTAGGAAATGAAATAGCACCCTCCACCTACAGACTGCCTCTGCTTGTACTTGCTACATATTTATTGATAGCTCAGTATAAAGCAGAACTTCTCTGTAATTAAAGTCAAGAAAAGAGGAAATGGTTGATTCAGGGATTTTACTAATATATGGTGAAAGTAACTATTTGCTTTCCCAATAACACCAAGTCAGATGCTTAGAAGACCAACCAGTTGCTTGGCTGAGAAAGAAACTGGCCAACTGTATCTTTCTATCCTTTGAGTGAATCTTTGCCAACTATGCTATGGTTTATCATGCAATTCAAGTTAGCTGCTAGAAGATAAGGAGTAATGGGCATTAAGGAACTTCTAAAAAGTCAGACATTGCCAAGATAGATGACTTAATATAAAGTGATGAGATCGCACTTTGGTCAATTTGTAATTGCTTATGATAAAGACAGAAAACCAGTTGCTTAGACAGTTCAGTCACATGCCATATGCTAAATCCATCCATGAAGTTGAATTAAGTACATTAAAGAAATGAAGTAACACAATATCCTGGGTGTTAGAGATTCAAAACTAAATAGAAGATCAACTGATGCCACAATGAAAATCTGTCAAGATAGGAAGTTCTTTGTCCTCGCTTTGGAATTCTATAACTGAATATCCTAAGTCCTACAAATAATTAAATATCAATTCAGTAATAATCATTAAAATTCTGATTGTGGGGGTCTGAAGCAAGAAACATAAAACCAAGGAGAACTGTGATAGAAGAATGTTAACTGGATTCTGCTGATGCTATCATTTTGGTTATGTTCTTTGGATATTATTTGCATTTATTTTGTTATGCTGTTCTTTTGAGGTATCCTTATTTAAGAAAATTCATAATATTTTTGATATGTAATTTGATAAATAGATCTTTTGACTTCATCTAAAACATGTAGTAGATAGACTCTAAAAGCTATAACAAGTATTAGAAACACATCAATCTGTTCAATTATTGTAATTCTTAAGAAAACATTTTTCAACATTTAGACTGGAGGATGAATCTGATTAAATAAATTGATTACTGAGTTGATGATCCTGGGAAGTGGCCAATGAGGCAATTAAATTTCTCTATTTTTCTTTAAACTGAGCTATTTATTGAAGATTTTTAAAAGTAAAAGCCTTTCAAAATCTTAAATATTCATTATAACTATGTAAATTTAAATTGGTACATACAAGTTACTGACACAAAATTATAAATCAATGTTTAAGAATATATTTTAAAGTAATTCTATTCTGTATAGGTGTACTAAATTAAATAATAAGTTGTACTAAATTAAATAATAATTGTATTGAAATCATTAAACTAAAAATAAGCATGTAAAAATTTATAAAAATTATTAGTCCTTGAGACATACAATAATATGTTTTTAAAGCCATATTATATGAATATTTATTAATTTAGTGTAAGAATATATCTGGGGTCAGTTTATGCCTTGTCTTAGAATGATAGTTGTTCTGGAAGAATTTTATATACACAGAGCATGCATATAATAAGTAAAATAAATAAATCTTTAAAAATACATTTGTTGATTCTTTTATTTCTTCATTTCCTATGTGTGTCTTTCTTTTGCTCACCTCTCTTATCTCTAGTAAAGGAGACAGTGGACACATTTCTCTTTTTGTGATCTTAATGGTATTATATAAAGATTTATCCATTAGCCTGAGGTTGAATACTGGTTTCTAGTAAATAGCCTTTGTTTTGTTGAAATATATTTCCTCTATTTCTAGCTTTTTCATTACATTTATCAGGAATAGATATTGGATTTATTCAGGAGATTTTTCTGCACATATTGAGATAACCATCTATTTTCTGTCTTTGTATATTGCATATATTGATTTACTCATGTTGAACCATCCTGCAACTCTGAAATGATGCCAACTCCTATAATAATCTTTTTTGGTTGTATCTTGAATATGGCATACAGTATTTCATTGAGAATTTTACATGTATGTTAATCAGGGAAATTGGTCTATAATTTTATTTTTGTTTGTGTCTTTTTCTGTTTTTTTTTTTTTTTTTTTTTTATGAAGTAATAGGATTTGATCCCTACTTCGTGGGAAGAAACCCATTCTTCGTACTGTAAGCTCATTTAACAACAGGAGATTGTAGGTCCCAGTGGATAAACACTATTGTTTAACTCAGTTGGCAAGAATTAAATTCCTTCTATGTCATTATGCTTGTATCCATGTGGCAGGAGGATAGTTTCCGTCTAAATCGGTGAAGCCACTCATTGATATGAACAACTGTTGTAACACAAACAGGGCCTGTTTGTTGGGGTTTCTGTCCCTCCTGATACCCCACAGCTGACAAGGCCCAAAGAAAATCACACAGAGATCTCTATAAGTTATAAAGCTAATTGGCCCATTAACTCAGGTTACTTATTAGCTCTTGTAGCTTATATTAACCCATTATTCTGATCTATTTTTGCCATATGGCTTGGTACCTTTTTCAGATGACAGGTCACATCCTGCATCCTCTGTGGTATGCACAGGACTGGGGGGGAATCAACTTCCTCCTTCCCAGAATTCTCCTGTTCTCATTGCATCATTTCTACTTCCTGTCTGGTTTTCCCACCTATACTTCCTGCCTGGCCAATCATCATTTATTTAAAACATGATTGCCAGAATACAGATAATTCCCTTGCACCAGACTGTGAATTCTGAGATCAATGCTTATTCAGGTTGTTGAGAGTAAGTGAATGTTGAGAGCTTATACCTTAAAAAGCAATCATTTCCACCCCAAACTGGGAACATTGCTGAGAGGATAATGGAAGTATGTGCCAAGAATAAGGTAAAGCTGTTCAACATGCCATTCTTTAGACTTAGATACAACTAACACAATCAAGAACTCCTAATAGCTATAGTTACTTACATTGGGCCCAATAAGACTAACCCTGTCAACAGTCATGGAAAACTGAAGAATTCAGAGGGCTATATTACTTGCCACTGAACTTCTAGCAAGTGATACTTTCTGGGGTAGGGGGAACTTTCTGTTTGGTATACACTGCTAAACCCACCAGGATTATGCCTTAAATGCATAATCACATGTACAAAGAAGAACCTGGCTAGACACAGTGAGCCACAATACAAAATGAACAGACATAAATATGAGAAAGAGACTTGTGGGTGAAAGGGTGTTAGTCAGAGGTAGGGAAATGGGAGGGGGATTGAAAGGTTTCAGTAAGTCTGGCAGTGGCTGTTCATTAACCCAACACTGAGGAGACAGAGGTAGGCTGATCCCTGTGAGTTCCAAGCCAGTCTGGTCTACAAAGCTAGTTCTAGGGCAGATAAAGCTGTTACACAGAGAAAACCTGTCTCAAAAATGCAAAAAAAAAAAAAAAAAAAAAAAAAGAATTGTTAGTAAGCATTACATGCATGTGTGAAAACATGAAAAGCAAATTGGTTAATGATAGTAGTTGCTGGTTGTTCAGTAAAGGTTATGGAACAAGTTCAAAACAACTATGAACAATAGGAAATGGGTCCATTCATTACACAGAGGGTTCAGATTCTTCTTCTGATGGGGACATATACATTAATAATTTAATTTAATTGTGAAACTAGAAATTATGTGGCATTATTCTGAAACAAAAAGGCATTCAAATATAACATTAATTAAGTGTTTGGACACATTTGTGGCTTCAAAGAGTAGAAATATCTTTGAATATTTTCTCAACCTTGAGATTCATCAATGGGATTCCAAACACAAAGCTTCAAACCAGCAAATGCAGGTATTTTATAACCTTAATCAAAACCACAGGCTACAAATCTCACAGATTTTAAAATGCATTCTTTCCCTACAACTCATTCATTACAAATCATGGTGGAGGCTGGTGTGTGTATGTGAAAATGGAGATGGTGAGCTGGGCGGTGGTAGCGCACGCCTTTAATCCCAGCACTTGGGAGGCAGGGGCAGGCGGATCTCTGAGTTCGAGGCCAGCCTGGTCTACAAGAGCTAGTTCCAGGACAGGCTCTAGAAACTACAGGGAAACCCTGTCGAAAAAAAAAAAAAAAAAAAAAAAAAAAAAAAAAAAAAAAAAAAAAAAAAAAAAAAACAAAAAAGAAAATGGAGATGGTGCTCCACCCTGGAAGCATCATTTCCTGAATTTAATTGTTTTGACTTTCTTACATAACATGGAAATAAGCATAAGCAGGAAGTGATAACTCCAGGCTCCAGTGAAAGCAGGTGCAGAAGGAACATTTTCCCAAAGGGACAGGAACTTTGAGGTTTGTTTCAGTAATGATAGGTCTATAGATGCTAACTGTAATGACTGGAAGTTCATAGCAAAAGTTCCCATTCTGTGACTAAGATATATATGATATGTGCCTCCTTCCCCTATGCCAACCAGTCTTGCTAGAAACTTAACATATTATTCATTTACTTTTATTGTTCTTTGATGATCAGTTCTGTTTCATTGTTTTATATATATATACATATATGTATACATATACATATATGTATATATATATATCCCTTTATTCATTTTCTATCTTTATTAACATATTCTCCTTCTCCAAGTGAGATTATTTTTTCATTGTTTTCTTATTTAAGATTATAGGTTAAGATTTAGCAGAAATTAGATCATTTCTTTGGAATAACTTTCATAATAAGAATACATGTCATAAATGTATAGTTCGTCACTAACTTTGGATACATTTTATCCTCAATTTTATTCAGGTCTGTACATTTAATTTTCTTTTACAGTTCTTTGACTTGCAGAGTGTTCAGATAATATATTTAATTTCCAAACACATGGTTTCTTGTGTTATTTTTCTTATATTAATTTATATTTTGAGTCCATGTGGTCTAGTCATTCTCTAATATGGCTAGTGATCGACTTGGCATTATTTCAGTCCCTCATAGATTGCTAATTTGTCTTTCATATTAATTATTTCTTTTATTTTGAGATTATAATTATATTATTTCCCTTTCTTTTTCCTCTCTCCAAGCCCTATAATAAACTACTCTTTGTTCTCTTTCACAATCAAAGCCTCTCTTTTCATTAATTGTTGCTCTATTTGTATGTGTATATACATGTATATATGTGCAAGCATACATATATACATATATTCCTAAATACATAAATCCAACTATTTAAATTTATTAAAGTTTATTTATATGACTTATTGTGTGGCATATTCTGGTTGACATGGACATACTTATCTCATAATACATATTAATGATACTGCTACTGACTTGCTCAACTTTTAAATATCGGGAAAAAAGAGGCTCAATTCCACATTCAACTGCTGATAATGGGGTTATAGTTTACACATGAAAGTTTGATTTTCATAGTGTTGCTGTTGCAGAAAACATGTTCTGTTGTTTTTCTAGAAAGAGCAATATTACTATTACTTTTGTTTTGTTTAATAGTTTTTAAATTAAAATACAATTGCATTTCCTTTTTTATTATCTTCCTTGTGTCTCCAAGCTATCTCAAATTTATGGATAAAAATTAATATCACACACACAGATATATAAATAAAGCCTAATGAGTCCATTGGAGTTGAGAATTCAACTAGTTAGAAGACCTTCCTGAGAATGACCAAATCTATTCTTTTGACATTTTTATTTGCCTGTGTTTCTTGATCTAAGAGTGAGGACCCATGAGATTTTCTCTTTGTCCTTAGCATGTCTATTGGTGTTATTTTTGGGTCCTGTATAGACAGCTATATGTGGCTATATCATGAATATAGTTTGTTTGTGATTTCTAGCAGACAATATCTCACATCAGACTTCCTGAACCTTAAGATTTCTGCTTCATTTCTTCAATATTTCCCAAGCCTTAGCTATAGGAGTCATGTTGTATATCATCATAGCTATATCCATGTGTATCAGTTGTTCTTTATATCTTGACCAGTTGTGGTACTTTGTAATGGTGATGACGGTTAAGAGACATACTTATCTTGGAGTATTAGTATATGTACTTAAAATTTTGCTAAAAATGATGCTGGTATAATAAAGTAACAGTAGATGATTATCCTTTAAGATTTAAGGGCTCAATAGCCTGGATGAGCAGGGCAAGTGTCTAACAATAGGCATGAATTTCCTCCTAGTGGGTGATACTTATGTTCAGTTAGATTGTTGTTGCTTACTGTTGAGATATGCAGGCCACTATTGAACCTTCTTGCCATGCTGGTTCTTACTGGTTTATAAGCACCACAGCTGGGTAGGACTAGTTAGTATATGTTTCCCTCTCCAATGTACTGTGAACTTATTTCAACTGTAAATACAGAAAGTTATAAAACTTGATGCTTAAAATGTGGCTGCAAATACTTTGGCTGTCTGTAGTGACTCAAATTCACAAATTGATATTGACAGAAATAATGCATTGAGACTTCTGAGATTAAGTGAAAAAAACATACTGATCTCTACTACATATCAACTATCTATTATCATCATCTTTTATTTACCTATCACTTATCTATCAACCATCATCTATCATTTATCAATATCTATTTATATCTATTTTATAATTGATTATTTGCAATGGTTTGTTGTAGGAACATTAATGAGACATGCATTGAAAATACTGAGGCTACCTCACTCAAAGTGAGTGCTGACTCTAGTTACTTGAATAAGTCCCATGGAAAACTAAGTCCTTGATGCTCCTTAAGTATTTGTGCGACTTTGCTCAGTCTAAGATCTTGACTCAATGGCATGTGCCATAAGGTTCTGTTAATGAATTTGAACCAGGTAGCAAATTATTCCTGTATTACTGACCCTCACACAGAGTGAGTACTAGTTAACGCCTAATACTGTTTTCAGTCACCCAGTTTTAAAGTTATAAAAAAACAGTAATAAATAGGTAATCTACTTTGTTTGATAACCATTGTTTTGTGGAGTGTGTGTGTGTGTGTGTGTGTGTGTGCGTGTGTGTATAATGGTTATGGAATCTAGTCTGAACTATGAGATTTAGTTGAAGGAGTGGAAGAATACATTTCATAAAGCACAGCGAGAGAGGCAAATAAGCTTCAAACAATTAACTGAAGCTTTAGTGTCATCATAACCTTGGAGAATTTTGCAGTGTTGCTATATCAATTCATGTAATTTTCCCTCACTATAGACAGAATCCTTGAACTCAGTCTTAGAGACAGGCTAGGTCCTCTCTATTGAAGTTTCCATTTGGACTGAAAAAGAAAAGAAAGTTCTTAATGTAGTTGAGGAAGGTAAACATAGAAACATATAGTCAGAGAGAGAAAAGTATAGCAGATAATCACATATTTGTCATTTACATAAGCTGTTATTTATATCTATGAAGAACTTCTAAATCATTCTGATTTTTTTAATTCACGATTTAACGAATAGCATCTTTAATCAATAAGTAAAGATTACAGGTTTTTTAAATCACACATTAAAAAAGGTATGTCTATTCAACTTAAATAAAATATTCTTAAGGAAGTCTTCCTTGATTGCCTAACACTTGATTTAGTTTCTGCTATTCTCTGCTTAGTTCTCTGTGCATTGTCTGATAAGGTTAATTGCCACGTAGAAAGAATATAGAATTATTTGGGGTCTGAGAATCTGGGAACAGGGACTGTGGGAGATTATCTTGATTCTTTAATTAGGTGGGAAAAACCCATACACTGTGATTGGCACAATTTTCTCTCAAGGGGTCCTGGGCTGTATAAAAGCATGCTAAACAGAAACATGCTTGCATTCATCCATTGTGTTCTGATTTTGGATGCCAATGAAGAATAGCTAAAGTCCTATTGACTTAAATGGTCTGTTATGATAGGCTAAATGTCAACCTTTTCTCTATTAAATTGATCTTGCTATAGTACTCTTTTATCGGAAAACTGAGAGAAAAACTTACCAAGAGTGAAGTCACTGTAATAAACCTGATCATGCGTTTTTTTATTTTTTTGGGGTGGAGCTGAAATATTTTCTGTAAGTAATATAAAACAATTTAAAACTTTAGTGTTAAAAAACGTTTTTTTTTTTTTTTTTTAGGCAGACCATACTAGGTTACTCTGTTATGCAGTTAAGATAAGAATACAGAGACGTGTAGATATTAGGCTCCTTGCTCATGAGGTTAAGTTCAGAGGGGAGTAAAGATTCTCTCAAGAGCTGAGTTTGTGGTGATCTATGAGAAATTTTGGCCAAAAACTGGCTTCATTTAACTTACATCCTGAGGACCTTTGTTATGATTGTTTAAGCCACGCCCACTCCCTGCAGCTCCTCCCCTCCTCTCGCCATTTTGGCTGCTCTCCAGTCCCTTTTCCCTCTTCACCTTTCGCCCTTCTCCTTCTTCCTCCTACCTCCTCTCTCCCCCCATTCTCCCCTCTTTCCTTCCCATTTTATAATTTAACTAATAAATGTCCAGTTGTATTCTGTTCAATGTGTCTATCCATGTCCGTGTCTCCTGCCTCGGACCAGCCACCACTCAGGGATGGGCAGCCATCTCTGTCTGTGACTGGCTGCTCCCAGGGTCCGCTGTCTGCTGCCACATGACCTGCTACCAACATTTGGGGACCTACAGCATTTCTGCTGCCTACTGCTGCCAGGGATCTTGCAGCATTTTTAAAAAAATCATAACAACCTTGATTAAGTTTAATTTATATATAAATTAATTGGGTTGGTTAAAAAATTTCAAGACAGGAAATCACTCAAGATGATGCTGTGAAACAGCTGTAATTGGTAAAATAATAAGTACAGCAGAAAAGAACACTCAAGTCCTTCATAGAATAGTATCCTTGGGGGCACATGTCTGCTTCTCAAAGTATCTATCCTGTGAATCTCTAAATTAATTCAAAGGAAGAAAACATAGGCTGAATAGACTCTCTGATACTTGACATTATGCAGACAAGATTAAGAGAGAATACATGTATATTCCAGGTACAACATACATATCACAGTCTTGAGATGTTGAACTTTTAAAGTGTTGGAATTGTTGAAGAGTATAGAGGCTTTTAAAATTGTTCTTAATGTATTATATTTGTAAGTCATAAGGACATTGGGTGGAAGATTACAGCTGTGAAGTGGAGAAGTGGTATGTTTATTATCGTTGACAAGGGGTGGAGATGTGATGGTTATTATTAGTTGCCAACTTGACAGAATCTAGAATTCCCTGGGAACGAGACTGACAACCATGCTTGTCCAAGGCTATCTTGATTGTTTGAACTGATGTGTGAAGACTTGTCCACTATATGTGACATCGTTTTGTGAAGCAAAGCTATGTGGGGCCGCTAAACAGAAGATAAAATAAACAGCTTTATGTTTACATTCACCTTTTCCTGTTTCTAATTGTGGGTGAGATGCTGCTTGAAATCCCTGCAGCATTGACTTCTCCATGGTGTACCTTGTATTGTAGGTTAAAATCCATCCTTTTTTCTTTAGATTTCCTTGAGTATTGTATTACAGCAACAGGAAAGGAAACTAGGAAACAGCATTCCAAAAATTATTTACTTCTAATATTTCTACTCTATCATGTATTTTAGGATTTGGTGGAAGTTTGTTTAACGATATTAGTATATTAATATATCTTGATACAAGTAGATGACTATATAGTATCAGAGCAAATCTATGAATCAATATTAGATTGAATTGAATGTAAAAGTTTCCTTTATCATTTACATCATATGTAGTTTTCACTTTAATCATTTCTCATTATGTTCTAAATCTCAATCTAATAATAGTCCTGGATGTTTATCTTTCACTCATGTTCATTATAGATAACTCCAGAAAAGAAAGGTGAAGACAAAAAGAAATCTAAAAAAAAAAAAAAAAAACGAGATGAAGTTAACAACAAGGAATGCCTTGCAACTTGCAACTGCTGAAGGAGAAAGACACCACCAGAACCTTACTGGTAGGCCACAGCCTCATGATGATGCACAGAGTAATAGAAATGAATTAAAAGAGCTAGCTAGAAATGTGCCTCAGGCCTTTGTCAAACACTGTTGAAATTAATATAGTTTCTGTGTGATTCCTCCGTTCTGGAAATGGGGAATTAATGAGCAGTCTCTGTTTACACTGAAACTCTTATAAAGGAAACCATCTATTTGGGGTAGTAACTTACAGTTTCTGAGGATTAGTACATTATCAACATGATGGGGGAATATTGGCATGCAGGCTAGCATGGTGCTGGAGAAGGAGCTGCTACATTTTAATATACAGGTAACAGGAAGTAGACTGTGACAGTGATTATAGCTTTAGTGTATATGAGACTTCAAAGCCTAACCCCAGAGTGACAGACTTCCTCCAACAAGGCCACACCTACTAATAGTGCTAGTACGTGACTTTATGTGGGGTAATTACATTCAACTACAACAGAGAGTATATTCAGCATAATGGGTTGTTGAATTTCAGCCTTTTCATAAGGTCAGGTAGTAAATAAAAAATATTTAACACAAGAAATAACTACGGGGAAAAAGCTGAATTGTATGAACAGACAGCATCTTATAAAGTATTTTGTATCCTGTAGATTATGGATCTACATAATTTGAAACCTGTTTAGGCATCTACTTAGCATATTTAAGTTTCAAATACAGTATTCATCTATCACTTTATCTCTCTCTTTTGTCTGGATTTTCCTCAAATAGCCTTCTTCAAGTGTCACATAACAATACTTGCTCTGCAATACTGGTATTCTTAGCCTGCTTCTAAATATTGGTTCAAGCACCAAAGGTACTTTGAGTTCCCAAATTTCATCACAGGAAAAAAATGTACTAAACCAATCGAAAATAAAAGAAAAATGGCTAAGGAAAAAATACAATATAAAAAACAATAACCAGTGATTTCTAAAAACTATAGGTAAGGAGATAAAAGATAGACAGGATGTCTTTGGAGATACATGAATTTGGAAAGATATAGCTATATAGATAAAATGTAGAATTATCTCTAGCATAATACATATCTGTTCACTGCAAGTTAATAAAACACAGAACATAACACATTGTTAAAGGTTTAGTATGACTGACTTGAATAACTGGCAGTTTTATATTAGAATAATTGAGTGTGAATTTTGTAGAACTTCAGAGTTTCATGTTTTTGAATTAGTAAAACAATCATATATTTTCATAGCATTGATATACTGGTCACATTTATATTACATACACTTATCATTTATGGATAGAGAAGCTTTCAAGGAAAATTAGTACCGTTATCAATGTTGATTCATAATGGTAATTATGAATTATTTGATAGTCTTTCAAATCATACTTAAATAACCATTTTGTGGGTTTGGGCAACAGGATTATATATAATATTGTAAAAAAATTTGCTATTTATTTACATTTATACCCTTTATATAGTTATGCATGCTGGAACATTTACTAGCATGTATGTATTTCTAAAAGATTTGTGGATCATATCTATAGAGGTCTAATGAAGGGTTTGATGCCCTGAAAATAGAGTTAAATACATTGTGTGGCACCTTGGGTTCTGGGAATCAAGCCTATGCCCTCTACAAGAACAGCAAATGCTCTAAAGTGCTAAGCCATATATCTAGACACTTGGGTAAATATTTTAAAGTTATTAAGGTATTCCCAGCCCAGAATGCCTACAATGATTATTTTTCTTGTAATGGTCGCTAATGTCTTGAAATTGGAGAAATTGGTGGAACTTTAGATATCTTGCCTTTTGTGTATGGCTGAGCACAATTGAGGGATTCAATATATGGCTGTTGCCATCCTAGTTGGGAATTGAAACTTTCTCTGCTACTTGTCTACTCATAATTGAATATATATATATATATTTATAAATATATTATAAATAAATATATATATATATTTAAGGGTATAATAGCAAACACAAAAAAATTACTATGTTACAAATTATGGAAAGAACAAAGATTATATAAAGAAATAAAATGGATAATAAAGGAGACTTTAAACATAAAACATTATATCAAACTAAAACCAGATAAGAAGCTTAAATCTACTTGGTTATGACATACTCATCCATGAACTCATCCATGAACCAATGATGACTTTTGGCTAAGGGATAAAACACAAACTTCATACAAATACTGTCAAAGAATAAAATGATTCAAAAGATTGAAACTGAAATGTGAAGAAAAAGTCATGGAAAATCAAAGAGGGGAATTTTGTCATATGTTCATAACTAATTATCCCTCACATACAAGTATGTCTTGGTGTTTTGCTTATAAACTATTCATACCTTCAAAACAAGCCAAATGGTTTTACTCATTCTGTTTGTGAGTTTTCTAAGCAATGCTTCATCATATTCAGTGGCATGTGCATGACTACTCCTGTCCTAGCAATCAGCAAACAAAAAATCATGTGTCATCAACAAATGTAATGTGCAATGGTGGGTAAGTAACCTAACAACTAAAGCAATATTTTGAGTTGTAAAATGCAAACATGCTAGTTGCTAGTTAATAGCAGTGGTCCATCAATGTTGTAAGGAGGGGCTGCTTGTTCATCCCAGCTACCCAGCTACAAAGCTAGCTTAACCCCCAAATAACCACACAGAAACTTTATTAATTAAATCACAGCTTGTCAGTTAGCTCTAGTTTCTTAAACTAATTCTTTTTTTTCTCATGGTTTATTTTTTTATATTTAAAAATTTCCATCTTCTCCCCTCCCCTCCACCCATATCCCTCCCTCCCTCTCCAGGCCAAGGAGCCATCAGGGTTCCCTACTCTATGTTAAGACCAAGATCCTCCCAACTACCCCCAGGTCCAGGAAGGTGAGCAACCAAGCTGAGAAGGCTCCCACAGTGCCCGTCCATGCAGAAGAATCAAAGCCCAGTGCCATTGTTCTTGGCTTCTCAGTCAGCCTCCACGGACGGCCACATTCAGAAAGTCTGGTTTGGTTGCATGTTCCATCAGTCCCATTCCAACTGGAGCTGGTGATCTCCCGTTAGTTCTGTCCCACCGTCTCCATGGGTGAATGCACCCCTCACGGTCCTGACATTCTTTCTCATGTTCTCCCTCCTTCTGCTCCTCATTAGGACCTTGGGAGCTCAGTCCAGTGCTCCAAAATTCTTAAATTTTATTTTAACCCATTTCTATTAATCACGTGGCAGTGGCTTACTGGGTAAAATTTCTAACGTTTGTCTCTGGCGGATCCATGGCATATCTCTGACTCTGCTTTCTTCCTCTCAGAATTCAGTGTCTTCTCTGCCTAAGTTCTTTCCTATCAGGCCAAGGCAGTTTCTTTATTCATTAGCCAATACAATCAACACACAGAGGGGAATCCCATATCACCTCCCCTTTTCTGTTTAATTAAAAAGGAAGGTTTTAACTTTAAGAAGGTAAAATTACATATAACAGTAATCAAGAATTACAGTTACCATATTTCTATTTGCTTTTTTATCATAACTATGGAAAACTATAACTATTACTATAAATTCTACAACTCCATCAAAGATTCCAGAAGGATATAATATTACCTAAGTAAACAGGAAATGCACTATAAACAACTTTCAAAACTCTAGAATCGACAGAATCATTTGGGTGCCTGGACAGTCACCCAAAGTTCTTCTGTACCATTGAGGCATTCATCTTCAGCCTACAGGCCCATAGTATCCAGCAGACTTTTCCATGAAGCAGAAAATTTCAAAGACAGTTCAGTCACTTTCTTCTGTGTTCTGCAGAATGTCTGATAGACTCTTTCTTTAAGCAGGAACCCCTCAGGATCATTTCACCTTTTGGCAAGTTCAGCAGTCATCTCTCTGTGGGTACTGCATGTCCAGTGAAGTAGTCAAAGCAAGAGCAGTTTCTTGCCCAAACGGCAAATGAGCCTCTTCAATGTCCATCTTCCTCTTGAAGTAATTGGTCCTGCCAGGAGTAGACATGGCTCTCCATCATGAACAGTCCTAAGTTATTAAAACATTAAAATGTCATATTCTGAAGGTCTTTGAAAGATTTGAAGAATACCTAACTGAAATGTATCTCTATATATCTAGAAAACCTAACATGACTACAAACTTGACTACTAAAGATGATTATCTAAACCTATATTTCTTAATTATATATTACATTTTTAAATGAACTACACACTCACAATACCATAATAAAGATCAGAAATACATATACATGTAACAAAATCAACCTTAAATTTGTATCAATAAACCAAGATTCATACCACTGCAAATTATTCATATCTATATCATATCCCCCTTTAAGTGTAAAAGAACATTTATAAACAATATTTGGGAATATGGGCATAGTTTTGTTCATACTGCATCCTGCTGTTTGGGGACACTGTTAATCAGGTCTTTCATTCTGTATCCTGTGATCTAGGTTCATCTCAGTCAGAAGTTGGATAAAGTAATTTTTGATGGTGTTCATGGCAACCTTTGAGGTGGATGTGGTCTATCAAACCACACCAGCATAGAGGCAATCTACAGGTTCTCATCCTCTGTGGAAACAAAAGAAGAACCTCATTTCCAAAGAGACTTATCCTTAGACCCAAATTTTGAAGTAAGGATACCTTTGTAATATACATGCTGATTTAACTTAGCAGCTCATACAATGAAATGTCTCTCTGTACTTAATTCTTTCACAGTCAAAATATTCAAAGAAAACACAATATACATAATCCAGACTCTCTGTGAATTACCCATTTTTACAAGGCTTATTTTTCTTTACTTCTTTTACTCTGTCTATTTAAAGACTACCCTTTTTAAAAAGCATTAACTTTACTTTAAGACTCTCTATGCTGTTTTTCTTCTCTTTTCCAAGCCTATGTACATCTGAATCTGTCCTATTGTGAATTTTTAATTCTTTACTATCCAGGAACACTTCTCACAATGCTAAATGATTTTTAAAACCCATCATTGCTATCATTGCTAGGGGTAATATGGCAATGTCTGCTTGCCATGCCCAGTTCAGTATGGTGGAGCTGATTGTGCCTCTGAGCTGTGTGCACCTCCCACATCTAGGCCCACAGCTGGTCCATGCCACCATCAAGCAATCTATAGCAGTCTGCACACAAATCCCACTCAAATACACGGTCTGGTGCAAAAGCCTGAGGTCATGCTAGAAGCATAGTACAAAAAGCCTGCATTTCAAAATGGCATGGCTTTTTTTCTGCTGCTGAAGCCAAGTCAGGAAAATCTCTCTTTAAGGTGCTGTGGCATGCCGCCAACAAACAGCAAAAAGCTGTGTTAAACTCTGTATTTTTTGTGTAGAATTTCTTTTTAAACTTTCTCAGGTTTTATGTGGATATAGCCAACCATGTTGGAGTGCCAATAGTTTCAGGGAGGGGCTACTTGTTTATCCTTGCCACCTGGCTAACTTAGCCCCAAAATAACCACACAGAAACTGTATTAATTAAATCACTGCTTGGCCCATTAACTCTAATTTCTTATTGGCTAATACTCTACATCTTAATTTAACCCATTTCTTTTCATCTGTGTGTTGCCACATTGTAATGGCTACCGAGTAAAATTCCCAGCGCCTGATTCTGGTGGATCTATGGCGTATCTCTGACTCAGTTTTCTTCCTCCCAGAATTCAGTTCTATCTTCTCTGCTTACCTAAGTTCTGCCCTATCAGGCCAAAGAAGTTTCTTTATTCATTAACCAATACAAGCAACACACAGAGGGGACTCACACATGACATCAAAGATTACCACTGCTGGATATCTTTTCACAGGAAATAAGCCAATTAACTAGCTTTATGTTTCTTTCCATTTTCTGTCTCAAAAAATATCTTCTTCATTCTCTGAGTTTCTGCTTTCTTTCATATTTTTTATTATCCTTACAGCCACCTTTAAGTCCTAAACATACTTGTCATTCATTTCAGTTTTTTTTCTTGTGTGTTCTTTTCTTATGAATCTTGGTTGCCCATTTGGGCTAGCTGGGAAGACAAAAGATAAAAGTTAGCCAGGCGGTGGTGGCGCACACCTTTAATCCCAGCACTCGGGAGGCAGAGGCAGGTGGATCTCTGTGAGTTCGAGGCCAGCCTGGTCTACAAGAGCTAGTTCCAGGACAGGCTCCAAAGCCACAGAGAAACCCTGTTTCGAAAAATCAAAAAAAAAAGAGATAAAAGTTCTTTCACATCTTTGCACATAACTAAAGTCAGTTGATAAGAGAGAGTTGCAATTATCCTTTCTGCAAAGGAGACAGCCACACTACAGTTTTCAGTTACTGTATTTCATTGACTACAACGTTGCTATGTTTCAGATCTGTGTGAGTCCCTATTACAGAAATGTCATCCTACTTTGATATCTGGATGACATCAGTAGAGCTGGGGAATCTAGACAAAGTCTAGAGAGATAAGTGAAAAGGTGTGTCAAAGAAAGAGACCTACTGCTGTGCTGGTGTTTTCAATTTGATGATGTCTACCCTCACTATTATTGCCTGTGTTTCTAATGTTATAACCATGACATCGTTTTCCTCATTGTTTTGGTTATGACATTGTGAAGAATATTTCTCTTGCCTTCACTTTTATGAGTTGTAGCATTGTAGCATTTTAAGCCATATTTAAGGCCATTTAGAGTTAATTTTTGTGTGTGGTTTAAGAGGTAGGCTTGTTTCAATTTAGCTTATTTTTTATGAGTGTATACAAATTCTTCCAAGTATTAGTTGATGATGGGACTATCTTTTTTCTAGTATGTATTATCCTAAAAAATTAACTACAGTGTATATTCGGGCTTGCTTGTGAACTCTCTATTCTGTCCACTGCACAAAAAAAGAAATAAATGTCAGGATTAAAAGATAGCATTCAGTTTGAAACAACATGTCTCGTAAACAGTAAATTATTGAAATTTTTATGCAGATGTGGAGACAGGAGAATAAGTAAAGATTACAGGAGTATGTTTCTATTGACTGGGATATGAGAGAGTGGAGAAGCATTTACATGGATTTAAAAAAAGATTGATGCTCATAAATGTATATATTTGAGCACTATATAGTTTGCAATGATATAAATTAACATTTATCTCAGAAAATAACAAAAATTATATTAAACTAAAAGAAATTCATATAAATTAAACTATAAAACTGCAAATATTAATTTAGAAAAATAAGAATTAATAAAGAAATTAGATTAAGAAATTTTGATTAGGGATAAACTATTGAAGAAAAATGTATATTACATAATATTTTGTCTTTCATTTAAATAAATGTATATTTATAAAGGAAGATTCTTAACACAAAGGTATTGGCAAAGAGTTTTATCATTTATGTGTAAAATACTGCATAGTGATTTTTTTTGGCTGGGAGACTTAAACATCCTAGATAAATACTCTACACTGGCTCACATTTTTGGCCTCTGTGTTTGAATTTGAATGTGTAGCCTAATAGGTCAGTCTTCTAAAGATCAGAAAAGAGTGGAGATTTTCAGCAGCTGGAATGGGAAAAGAAATGGACAAGTGTATATTCTCAAGCCAAGGGGATCATAATTAATAAAGTTTGTACATTTCAATTTGTAAACATACATTTCAAGCATTTTTCACAAATAGAGTTCACTGTTAAAGTCTTTAAAGTAAAGCATTTATTAATTATGTGATTGAATTATTCTGAATTGTACTTATAATATTAAAATTATATCAAATTCATTTATGCAACTACAATTTGTCAGTTTTCTATGGAAAAGAAATGACAACTTTTTTGACTTCTTGGTAAAGTAAGATTGAGCTTTGAATTGCTTAAAATTTAATCTCTCTTTTTCCTGTGTTTTTTAGGATACTTTTCCCATGGAACAGGCTAAGGTTAAAGACAGTAGATTGCCATGTACCTGACAATTGCCTTGAATTGATTCTCTTGCTTGTGCCAGCTAGATGCTAGAAATACAGGTAATGTATTACCATCTCTAGTTTCAAATAATTTTTGTATTAAGTTTAACTAAAATTGTACCATCCACTTGAATTGCCAAATAAGTTAACAGTTCAGTTTCTCATTTTCCCTTATCTATGAAATAATGGGTGAAATGAGATAACTTCTAAAGGTCCTTCCAAACATAACATTCTGTGACATCAATTTGCAATGAATTTTATTGAAAGGACCTTTCAGAACCAATTATTCCTAATAAGTACTTTCTTTATTATTGTCAAATCTAGGTGATACATAAAACAGGTAAAGATCACAATATAGCTTCCAGTAGTAGAAAAAATTATCTTCTGCTATTTAATTGAACTTAAATGCTAGCATAAAGTCAAGGCCTGTTAAACCAAGTGTGTTCTGTGTGACTGCTGGAAAAGATGTAAGAATCACATTTTATCTTATGACATAGATAAGCCATTTGCCTACAGGACAGGGGAACTGGATCCCTTAGTTCACCCACAATGTTTACCTATGCCTTTTGTTTTCTCTTTTTGTGTATTTGTGCATGGCCTGGGTATTTGTGCATTTGTGTTCACATGTGTAGGTATGTAGAAGCCTGAGGTTGAGGCAGAGTCATGATGTACATCATTTCTCCTAGTCTCTGGAGGTAGGGCATCTTAATTAAACCAACTGTTCTCCAATATGGGTAGTTCCAATAGCGAGCTTGTGCCCAGGTCTGGTATCTGCCTTTTAAGCTTAGAATCCAGGAATCCTGCCTTGATCTCTAGAGTGTGTTTGGGTTCTTGGGAATCAGAAACTGATTCTCATACTTGCCCAGCGAGCACTTTAGCTACTGAGCCATATTATCCATATTCATCTCTTTTATGTCATCATCGTCTTAAATGTATAATTTTCATGACTGCATAATATAATATTGAATGGCTATAACTTAGTTAATTCAACCTATTACATGTTTTCCATTATGTTCTAGTAAGTGTTGCTGCATTATCATAACTACTTTGCTTTGTTTTCTGTTTATTACTTGTCCCAGCTAAAATTACAAATGTTCACATTGGTGCTGTTACTAATAGTCACTCTATGCCAATGCATTCTAATTCCATATGCCAATGTAATTGTATTGACTTGAAGTCTCTGGCAGGCACCTCACTTTACCATTTCATATCTTACCGTTATAGAAAATTTAGTGACTCCCAAGGTCGTCTTATGAGACTTTTCTAATCGATCCAAATAACAATTGAAGAAATAATATCAGATATGTATTTATTTGCTAGAAACAGAATAGTTAATCTTTAATCTTTACCATCAAAGGATAAAAATCAGGGATGAAGAGTAGTTGAAGGTTCAGGACACATGCCGATCAGACAGAGGATAGGAGCTCAGTTCCTAGTACAAGTCATAGTAGTTAACAACCACCCGTAACTCAAGCTCCTGAGGACATAACACTTGTGGCCTCTGTTGATACCTAGCATGCGCGCGCACACACACACACACACACACACACACACACACACACACACACACACCACAAACTAACTTTTTTACACATATATATTCATATGAATAAAAGTAGGTAGAATATACTATCTATTGTATATATAGATATACATATACATATATATTATCTGAAATATACTATTTCAGAGCACAGACACAAAACTAAGACATGTTTTAGAACAATCAGAAACATATTAGGGGCCAATGAGTTGGCTCAGTAGGTAAAGGCCCTTGCTGGCAAGCCTGACAAACTGAGATTGATCCCCTGAACTAAAATGGTAACAACTGAAAAACTAACTCCTTTAAGTTATCCTTATTCATGCTGCATCGTGTGGATATACATACTCATATACATACATAATATGCAGATAAGCAGAAATAATAACTAAATAAAATTTCAAAAGCATATTAGAAAAACTCGTAATTTCTTTGTGTTGTTAAAAGATTATTCACTTCCTTCATTCGTCCTTTCACTCAATCATCCCTGCTATGATAGAATTATTTGATTGTGATAAGAAAAGTTGAGAGAACAATGTGGAAGTGCTATACAATGCAATGTGATCCACTTTTCAAATCATCTAAATATTAGTTGGAATTTCTGTTCAATATGATTGTTTTAGAAAATAGCTTTTATGTACCTTTATGTGACCAATGTGTCATTTTAAAACTGAATATGGAACCTTCAGAATATTTCTTCTTAGACACAGTAATGCATCAAAAATTAGAGATCTGTGAGAATACTGCTGTCTCTCCAAAGGATTCATTGTAACTTCCAAGTAGAAAGTTTTATTACCCACTTCAAAGGCCAACTACTTCTTGCTAAATATGCTGTGGCAAAGGATCTTTTATTGATTAAGTATCAAACCCACTTTGGACATTCTAGAACTCTATTACCTATCACATATACTATAAGAACAATAACAAAATGTCCTAAAAATCCCAAGGCATCCCCATTAAACGCTGTGAAATAAAGCTTCCTTGATAGCCTTTCTGGCCACACTATTCCAAGGATCACAATGCACTTGCAATTTTATTTCTCAAAACTGTTCTCTGCACTCAAGTCAGTAGACAGTGTCTTAGCCTCCCACTTCGTGTAAAGCTAGTGCCTGGTTTTCACGCTGTTTATCAGCATTCGTAAGTGATCCTTAGCATTCAACAGAACAGAAAACACTCTCCTTGGTTAACAATCGGCTTCTTCTCCACTCTTAATTAGCTAATCCATTCCCCTCTTTTGCGCTCCTTGACTTATTTCTAAATGCTCTCATTTTTTGGACTCATGATACAGTTGTGAAGCTTTTGCTTATTCTATATAGATAATTTCCTAGATGATTTCCATTTCTTATTATATCCTGACAGTCCCTGCTGCTCTCTTTTTCCACATGAATTAAAAACATGCTCCTACACAATCTGTATCATTTCAAGTCTTGTCTTTTATATTTTAGGGTCTGAAAAATTTCACATACTTTATTGAGGGAGAGGTTTTTAAGTTAAAAAAGCAATGGACAGACAGCCCATAGACAGTCATGTATTCCTTCCAAACTACCCCATGAGGGTGACTCATTTGCATTAGCCGGAGAGCTAAGCCAGTGCACCCTTACTAGCTGGAGTCTCTGGTTTACATCAGAATCGCTGATAGTACTCTGCCTTTGTGGCTTTTGACAAATGTATGATGACACCATTAAAATGCTGTACAAGATAGTTCACAGCCCATATACACCTTCTGCTTCCCCTACCTTTCTCTCTTTTACCTTTCAAACTCTGGAGATGACTGACCTTGATTGACCACAGTTAACACCTCTTCAGAATATTACACAGTTGGAATCTTATAGCCTTTCTCAATTTGCCACATACTTGTTTAGCAATATGAGCTTAACGATCCTTCATGTTTTCTTGGGTTTCATGTCTCATTTCTTTTTAGCGTGACATAGTAATCCCATGATATGGATGCACTTATATTTATTTCTTCTCTCAAAAACTACTTGTTTATGTTCAAGTTTCAGCAGTTATGTTAAAAGGTTGAGGATTTTGTATGAACATCAATTTTGAGCCAAGGAGTATGATGGCTCAGTTTATAGTAAGGCAGTGTTAAGCTTTCTGAAAATTTTTTAATTACTTTCTTATTTTATTTAACTAAATATTTTAGTGTGTGTCTATTTCCTGTGTCTCTTTAAGTATATTTGTGTGTGTCTCTGTGTATTTATGTGTATGTGTCTGTGTAACTGGGTGTGTGTTTTTATGTATGTCTGTGCATGACATGTCTATGTGTCTGTGTGTGTATGTGTGCCTGTGTCTTTCTGTGTGTATGTGTGTTTGTGTCTGTGTGACTCTGCATTTCTAAGTGTGTATGTTGGATACGTGTCTGTATGGATGTGTTTGATATCTGTGTGAATCTTTGTGTGTATGTATATGTGTGTTGACATTCACATGAAAGAATGTACTTGTGGAGGACAGAGCAATGGAGATGCTTCTCTCCTTCAGTCATTGTTATCCTGGAGCTGACTTTAGATTGTTAGGCTTGGCAATATGCACCTTTATCCACTAAGCTCTCATTGACCTAAAATTTCTCAAAAATGTGACTGACTATAGGAATCTTAAATTTTTAATGAAATTTGAGTTATTGATTTTGTCATGAACTATACATATGAAAAGCCACTACCAATCAAAGGTCATGAATATATGTTCTCATATAAACATGTATACACACACACAAACACACACACATATATTTATATATATATATATATATTTATTTATTTACATATACATATATATATTATAACTTTGAATGTTTGTGTTAGTACTCTGGTTCATCTTAAGGCCATTGTTTATGAGAGGTATATTTCCTTCACATGAGAATATCTTTTTATTGCTACCATTTATTAAATATATTTAAATTTCTGCATTTATTTGATTACTTCTCAAAGATTAGGGAACTACATTTGAGTGTTTTCTTGAACATTCTGATATGTCACACTGACCAATGACTTTTCTTTCCTCAAAACAATCATGCAGTTGTCACTGTGTCTTGCGTATCAGTAATTAAGACTAGTGGTGTGGGTTCAAAGACTTTGTTATACTACTTTGGTATTTTTCTGGGCATTCTTATTCATTTGTTTTCAGTTTTTATGGGGTTATTAGTATTTCTCCTGTTAACAATGACATTAAAAATCATTCATTATCCAATTTCTTCTTTGGGTTCTCCTTTGAGCAGTATTCTCTCTTTGAAATATCCCTGAAATCTAACTGACTTCATTATTGTTGATTCATTTTCAAAGTTTTTCCTAGAATAAGGCATCCTTCTCTCTACTGTACTCTTTATCTATCTCTCTAGAGCAGCTATAGGATTCTTTAACAGATGTTTATTTTTCAAGTCAGGAAGCAGTTCCCTTAGTTAAGAACATTTACTGGAATCCACAGAACACAAAATGTTCAGTGAATTTTAATTAATGCATGAAATCATGTAGCCATGATTTCAGTCAAGAAACTTTGAGCTCTCCAGAGATTGCTGACACCCACTTCCAGTCAATCCTCCTTTCTCAGAGCAAGCCACGATCACACTTACATAATAATGGAATTACTTGATTATTCTTGAATGCCACTGGAATGGTTTTGTGTAGTTAGACAGCTTTTGGGGTCTGAATTTTTCTTTGGCATGTTTCTGAGATCCATTCATGTTGCCATATGTGAAACTGAACTACAAATTTACTAGTTTCACTGGTAAGCAGTGTTTCATTGTGTGCACATAACATATTTTTTTTTCTCCTAATCCACTTTCCCTGAGTGCTTGGATTTTAAAAGTTTTATCTACAATAAATAGTGTTGATTTGAACATTCCTGTGCAATTTATATTTCTCATAGGAAATTAACTAAGAGTTGGATTCTGATTAGATTTCTTTAGTTATTATTTAACAATATAAAAAGTTGTCAGAGACTTTCCAAAGTTATCGTACATTATACACTCCCACGAATTGAGAAATTTTGAGTGCACGAGTTACTCTCCTATCCTCATCTTTTCCTGACATTAGTCCTTTTAGTTTTTGACATGCGGTAGGTGTTTAATGGTGTCTCACTATGGTTGTCAGAATGACAATTTAAAAATTAGATGACTTCATGCCATTTCTTCTTTGAATACCTCAAGTGACTTGTTAGGTTTTTTTTTTTCTGCTTCTTTACAAATGAAAGGTCCTTATCATCATACATGTCTTTTTCAAACTCTTGATACATACTGCACATCTGTCCATACATTTGGCATCATATTGGTCTAATCCCTTACTCTATTGCTTCATCTTCTATGTCTATATTAATGTTGTCTGAATTCACAGAGCTCTCCCATCTCTTCTGTACTGTGATAAACATCCCTTCTTTTCTTCTGCCTACAACAGTAATTACTTGTTTGTTCATTTTTGAAGCTATGTTTCATTGTGTAGACTTTGCTAACCTGGAACTTGCTATGTAGATCAGTCGATCTTGTGCTCATGGAAATATTTCTCCTCTGCACCTCAATTGCTGGAATTAGAGGTGTGTCATCATTCCTGGGTAGGATAATAGTTTTTTATTTGACCAGTTCAAGTGAACTTTTTCTGTAACTTTCCTCTAGTTCTTTATATAATACCAGATTCTTCTTGTCTTTGTTACAAGAAACGCTTTAACTTAAGTCCTGTTTTTGTTCTATTTTAAATTTTGCTGGTTTATAAGTGTTTTATCTGAATGCCTTTACAGAGGCCTGTGATGTCTCTAATTGCAGAATATATGGATGAGTGATTAATCATTACACACTAAAGCCACTCTAATCATAAATCAAAATATTTTACCAAAATAGGAAAAAGGAACATGGTTACTATCATCAATATTCTCCATTATAGGGTGTTTTCTTGTGTTTCACTACGAATGGAAGAAGAAATATTTCTTATTATATATTCAATTACTGATTGTTGGCTCTAGATGTAATGAAGAAAAAAACATTTTGCACACTTTCCAACATTTTATAAAGTAGTTGACATAAGCTTACTGTGAAAGAGAATTAACTCACATAAAATTAGTATCATAGATGAATTAATGTTTAGAAGTTTTAGAGATAATTAGATTAAGTTGAATAAGAGGACTAATAATAATTTACTTAATTATGGCTTGAAGTTGTGGATACTTTATATATTACCTCTATCTTCTAAATTACATGTTTAATTATTATTTTCAGGATATTTATAATCTTCAATTTAAAACTTCATAATTTTCATTTCATAATTATTTAAGTCAGTTTTTATAATGAAATTTTATAGACAAACCTAATTTTAATTTCTTACAAAGATTAAGGCATAAGTATTAATAAAACATATTATCTGAATAATTACATTGGTAACTTGTCTAAATATCTAAATTCTGATGTAATCACATTCCATGGGTTGCATTAATCTTCTACATATTTTTCTCCTTTCTTGTCATACCTTTAAAATAAAAGGTTACATTGCTAGGTACAGAATTTTTAGATATGCTTACTTAGTCCTAACTATAGAGTTCTGAAAGTCCAAAGACTGTCTGGAGAAACCAAACATCCCTAAAGAAAGAGCTTTACATATGAAACTCTTCCAGTGGACTGGCCAATCAAACACAGTGGATTCTCCCAGAGTGAAGTGTGTGGTCTGTGGAAGCCATTTAACAATTGTGAACTGGAGATAACAAGCAAATGCATTTTACTCATGAAGCCCTCTTCATTGTCCATGAGAGTTTCTCCATGTGCAATATGAGTCCCCAAATGAAGATGTTTACAGCATAGTCTGTTTTGGTCTATTGCTGTCTGGAACCCAGACTTAGGCTAGAACAATCATGCTTCTATTATAGAAATTGGGAACAGGCATAAAGAAATACCTCCCAGTCTGTGCTGAAAGTCAAAATAGTACAATAAATATAGAGCTCAATGGTGATGATGCCAGCTTTGTAAAAGTAGGTCATCAGAGAAAACCCAACAAACAAGAGAGATATGCCTTTTCCTACCCTGCTAGAATGTTGCACAGTGTCCACAGTCTTTCTAATGCCATACATGCTAGTCAGCATATGCGCACAGCTGTTACGTTTTTCTCTACAACTCACACCTTAATTCCATTTTCTGTTCAGGGTTTCTTTTCAGTCATATGCACCACATGCTAAGAATAGTGCCCAAAACAAAGAAAATATACAACGAATAACTGTAAAATAAATGAATAAATGTTAATTTCAAATTGGGCTCATCTCAAAACATCAGATTTACAGCATGGGCTATGCATTTTGTCATAGATTTATTTTTCCAATGCTACACTGTCTGAAAAAAAACTCACAAATAAATAGGTTTTAAAAAGTTTAATTTAAGAAATAATTCTTATGGGAAATTAAGCAAAGCAATATTATATACACATTCAGAAATGATTTTAAATATTTGGGCAAATATATCAACTAAATTTCTTCATATGTTCAAATGTATTTATGGTTGACAAACCAAAGTAAAATGCTTTTTAAAAAATAAGATAAAATGCATTTAGATATTAAATAATATTTGTGTCCATAACATTGAATAAAAAAGGAGATTATGTAAGTTGAGTAGTGTTATTTCATTTAAATATGATTTTGTCAGAGGGAACAAAGAAACCATATTAGTAGGAATATTAAAATAGACGTGACTTTTGCACTGAATGTGTTCATGAATTGTGATTCAGTCACTCTTCTGGGAACTAGTTAGGTTAGACCTACTTTTAAATTTAATGAGATAAATACAAAAAAATGATAAAAGAAAACAAATACCAAAACCTTGTGGGGTTCTCTTTTTGATCAAGTGTAATATTTATCTCAAAGAATTGCTTTTGAATTCATGTGGCTCATGTGGCCTCTGCATATTGAAAGAATAATACATGCTTGTGCATGATAAATCAACCAGTTTTATTTATGCCTGCTAATAAAAAGCTATGGGAATCTGGATGTCACTAAAATCAGAACCAATACCACTGAGTCATATTTCATACAAATGGATGTGCCTTTGTGAGTTTTCACAAAGAAAATTATTGTATTATATTTCTTCTTAGTCTTTTCAATTTCAGAACAAGTTCTGGGAAAGCAGATCTTCTTGCCAATGGCAGTTTATCAGACTGGACCAGAATAGCACCCGTAAAATATTTCACACCCTCACAAAATCTTTGAAGTTGTTGATTTAATCCAAAGAACAAACCAGCAAAGAATAAGAAGGTTATTTTTATTAACCCATTTCACAGCCAAAGAAATGGAGACTTATAAATCTTAACTAGACTTTATAGATTTACAATATGTGATACTATTAAGAAAATACAGCAACTGTCCGAACAACATTTCCTGGTTCCTTCTGTATGTCTCTGTGTGACATGCCCACTAATCCTCTTTATGCTATGCTGTTGTTTCTGTCTTCAACAGTCATTTCACATTGACATCATCTCTGTACCTCCCAAATAATACGCTCCTAACAAAAGAAGGTCATTTGCATTGGTGTATCTTTTTATTGGATAATCTTCCAACAGATGTTTTTGGAATGACCTGATATTCAGTAATTAAATTGTAATTGGAATAGTATTCCAGTGTAAGATCTTTCAAAATCTCCATGATTATATTAACATCCTCTGGAGCTCTGTCCGGTAGCTAACTAGCATGGAATTTTGTTTCACAACTTTGTTGAATCTGTTTATTCCTCAGATAAGTTTATTTGCAATGTAGATGTTGAGACTGCATATATATTTTTCCTATGATAGAAATTCAACGAGGAGAGAACAGAAATTCCCATTTGTTATTACAATTTAATAAATTTAAGTGGACAATAAAGATGAGTTACAAACAACACAAAAAAGAAACACTCTCCAAAAAGCTTTAAGTTTCTTTTATCTAGATCTACAGATGAAGTTCCTTTCATTTTCACCACTATCAGAGTTCTCTTACCCCCTACTTACTGTACTATTCAGCACATCTGGATTTGTTAAAATGAAACAGCTGGGATTGCAATCCTAATGCCACAAATACTATCCTTTCTTCATTCTTGATATCTCTGTGACAGAACTGTAACACCTCTCTGCACACCTTGGTCTCCCATGGATTGCCATAATTGACCCAAAAATTTTTACAATGCTCAGCTTGCAATGTTTCCTGTTAAGAAACTCATATCATTGAAAAAAAATTTTGATCAAATGTCCAGAAGTCTCCCAAGTTTCTTCTTGAATATTTTATTGTTTATTCTTGTAGAGTCCAAAGGCTTACAACATTTGAATGATTTTTTTGTAGTAATTATTTGCCTGTCACGTTATTTTTTTCCAGTTTATTTATTTTTTATTAAAAATTGCCATCTCCTCCCCTCCTCCTCCCCCTTCCCTCCCCTCCCCTCCACCCATACCCCCACTCCCTCCCTCTCCAGGCCAAAGAGCCATCAGGATTCTCTACACTATGTTGAGTCCAAGGTCCTCCCAACTCCCTCCAGGTCCAGGAAGGTGAGCAACCAAACTGACAAGGCTCACACAGAGCCCATACATGTCGTAGAGACCAAGCCCATAGCCATTGTCCTTGGCTCCTCAGTCAGCCTCCACCATTAGCCACTTTCAGAGAGTCCGATTTGTTCACATGTTCCATCAGTCCCATTCCAAGTGGACTTGGTAGTCTCCCATTAGTTCTGTCCTGCCGTCTCAGTGGGTGAACGCATCCCTCATGGTTCTGACTTTCTTTCTCATGATCTCTCTCCTTCTGCTCCTCATCAGAACTTTGGGAGCTCAGTCCGGTGCTCCAATGTGGGGCTCTGTCTCTATCTCCATCCATCGCCAGGTGAAGGTTAAGGCTCACAGTGAGCCCGTCCATGCTGTAGAGTTCACATTCATTGCCGTTGTCCTTGGTTTATCAGTCCTCCTCCACCGTCAGCCACATTCAGAGAGCCCGGTTTGGTCCCCTGTTCCATCAGTTCCATTCCAACAGGACTTGGTGGTCTCCCGTTAGATCTGTCCCACCGTCTCAATGGGTAAACGCACTCCTCACGGTCCTGACTTCCTTGCTCATGGCCTGTCATGTTATTTTCATGTACTGCAAGCTCTTTGAAAGCAGGAACATTTTATATTTTAGTTATTTTTTATTGATCTTTTATTGAGCTCAGCATTTTTCTTTGCTCCCCTCCCTGCCTCTCTCCTCCCCTTCAACCCTCCCCGAAGGTTCCTTTGCTCCCAATTTACTCAATAGTTCTTGTCTTTTTCTACTTCCCATGTAGATTAGATCCATGTATGTCTCTCTTAGTGTCCTCATTGTTGTCTAAGTTCTCTGGGATTGTGATTTGTAGGCTGCTTTTCTTTGCTTTATAGGATCATTTTTTATTTTTAATAATAGTTCATTTTAGTGATTAATATTAATATTTTGCCCTTAATTGAGAAATTAAGTGTCCATCTCTTGCATTAAGCATGATTATCCCATTTGGAATGATTTATAACTTAGGAGACTTTTTTGAGAACATTTTACACGTACCCAATTTAAACCTTGATTCAGTTGAGAACATATTTACTAGGAATTTCTTAGTCATGAATTTATTTTTATTTATTTAACAACAGCATACAAAAAAACCCACATTACATTGAAGATGGACAAAACAAAAAGAGGGAAAAAAGGCCCAAAGAAAAGGTGCTAGAATCACACTCATTTGTTCACAAACTCAAAAGTCTCCAAAAAATAACCATACTAAAAGTTTTAACACAAATACTGAGAACCTGGTGAATGTCTTTCTATGTCCTGTGGTAGCTGTTTCAGTCTCTGTAAATTACATGACCTATGCTCAACTGATTTAGAAAGTTTTGTTCTCCTGGTGTCCTCTATCCCCGTGACTTTTATACTCTTTTTTTCCTTCTTTTCTGTGGAGATCCCTATTTTCTGGGGGAATGGATTGGATAGAGAATTCTCATTTAGAGCTGTGTATTCCAAAGCCTTTGTCTTTGAATGACATCTGGCTGTGGGTCTCTTTCTCATTCTCATTTGCTGCAGGACAAAGTGTTTTTGATGATGCATGAAGAAGAACTGATTTATGAGTATTGCAGAACACTATTTGGAGTGATGTTATTGTTACTCCCTTTTCTAGTTTTGTTTTTTATACTAGTAGCATTTGGTTTTACCGTAGGTTTCCTGGCTATCTGGTCTCTGGTTCTTGGCCACCCAAACAGTGTAGGTATGTGTTCTTTCTCATGAAGTGGGTCTTAACATCAAACCAGACATTGATTTGTTACTTCCAAAAGCTCTGTGCTATCATTGTACTAATATACTTTTCACATACACACACACACACACATACACACACACACACATTTTAGAGCAAAGGTTGTGTGCTTGTGTTGGTGTTTACCATTCTTTTTCAGTAGTCTACTAGTACCTTCCTGTAACAAAACACTAGAAGAGGCTGAAGGTTCTATGTAGGCAGGAACTCAACTTCTCCATATTCAATGTCATGTAGGTGTTGTCTTCAGAAATGAGCCTTGCTGTCCCTTTGTGGAAGGCACTCCATTAATTTGGAAACCAACTGGGTTGTTTGGGGATTTCCATGGGATCCCTTTGACCAACAACTCAGTTGTATATAACTTAGGCCTAGGCCCAGTACAGGAAGTTTCATTTGGAGATGAAAGATGGCCAACTGGGACTCTGTCTCTCTCATTATTTAATGATGGGAGGTCTTTAAGTTCACTCTCTATATTTTGGTGATCAGCCCTCTGTCTGATGTGGGGTTGGTAAAGATATTTTTCTATCTGTAGGCTATGGTTTTGTCTTACTGGCCCTGTCCTTTGCCTGACCTCCCATGCTCATACATTCCCTCATCCCTCTCTTCAACTGGATTCCCACAATTTGCCATGGTGCTTGGTTGTGGATCTCTGCATCTGGTTCCATCAATTATTGGCTGAAAGCTCTATGATGACAGTTGGGGTACTCACTTATCTGATTACATGGCAAGGCCAGTTCAGACACCCTCTCCACTCTTGCTAGGATTCTTAGCTGGGGTCACCCTTATGGAATCTTGGGAATTTTCCTAGCATCAGGATTCTCCCTAAGCCCAAGAATTTTTCCTAGTTCCATCCATTTGCCTGCAAATTTCATGATGTCATTTTCTTAAGAGCTGTATGTGTGCATGTGTTTATGGACAAAATATTTACATTAAATTATAACATGGGTGATAATGCTCCCTTCAAAAGTCATAGAATATTGAACAAAGACACTGGTAGAGACAAAAAAGCCCATCACCAGACATGACAAACATGCATTCAGCGATTTGCCAGAGATCAAGAATCTCCCAAAATAATTTTGAATTTGAGCTGAACAAGGATGACATCAGTGAGCATGTTTAACTGGACAGAGATAAGTCCATGAGGTTTCAACTCTGTTCAGAGAATTATAGGCAACTGAGTAAAGACAGATATAAGAGACCATAACTGGTGGTCTTTCCCCCGTGGAGAGCACAGTAATTGGTTGTTCAGTGCCAAACTGTCAGCCCAGTAAACATACATACAAGGAGCATTATATATACTAATCAGGTTATATTTATGAATATATATGCATATACATATATGCATACAATAAAAGTGGAGAAAGGCTATTAATTTGAAAGAGAGTGGAGAGAAGTCTACAGAAGGGTTTGGAGGAAGGAAGGGAAAAATGTAATTAAATTTTAAATTCAATTATAAAATATGAAAATTAATAATATTGGCTATTGCTGCTACTCTTGGTTGTTTCTAATAACTAAAGGTAAGTCCCTGTTGCTGAAGACACCACACATTTTGGACTCAGATGAAATAAGCTGGAATTGATTTGAAACCATCCTCTCTGTTGACTAGTAATGTGGGTTTCCTCTCTGTATGCTTGAATACCATTGTTTAGTAAAGAAACTGTCTTATGCCTGCACAGGGCAGAATAGAGGTAGACAGAACTGTATTTGAAATTTCCTGTTTCATGGACAAGACAGCTTGATACTATGGGCCTATAACCTGAAGATGGATGTTCCAATGGTACAAAAGAATGTTGGGAGACTGTCCAGGCAGCAAGATGTCTCTATCAATTCTAGAGTTTTGGAAGTTGTTTACAATGGACTTTTTATATACTTAGGTAATATTATATCATTCTGGAGTCTTTGATGGAGTTGAAGAACAGATAGTTACAGTTATAGTATTTTTAGGTATGATTAAAGATAAAGTAGATATAAATATTGTAACTGTAATTCTTGCTTAATAACTGTTTTTGTATGTGTAATTTTACTATGTTAAAGATAAAACCCTCCTTTTTATTTAAACAGAAAAGGGGAGTTGATGTGGGATTCCCTTCTGTATGCTGTGAATACCACTGGTTAATAAAGAAACCGTCTTATGCCTGCCCAGGGCAGAATAGAGGTAGGTAGCATTCAATGAATTGAATGCTGGAATAATGAAGACAGTGTCAGCCACTGCTGGGTACAGGCATGCCAGAACCTTGCCGGTAAGCTGCAGCCTTGAGGTGATACACAGATTAATAGAAATGGGTTAAATTAAAATATATGAGTTAGCCAATAAGAAGCTAATGTGCCAAGCAGTGATTTAATTAATACAGTTTCTGTGTGGTTATTTTGGAACTTAGAAGCTAGAAACAAACAAGTAGCCTCCAATACAGAGTGGCTCTCATATTAGAAGAAGGTGTCAAACAAGCAACCAAAGGAGAAGAGCAATGGTAGTCCTACATATACAATCTTCAAACCAAAGAAATTGCTGGATTGGCAAAATAGCTATAGAAGTAAAAAGAAAAATTGCAATTGTGTCTTTTGGGTAACCAATAGCTGTATAATTGGATTTAAGGCCTACCCAATAAAAGACAATTCCTTTCTTGACTTATAAAGATAGTTAACCACCTATGGCTAGAGAAGTCATAGATCCAGACAAGAACCTACTATTGTTATTCTCTTATGCTAATATAATTTCAAACTTGTATTCTAAATATTTAATTTATTCCCACACATAAGTGTAGTTCCAACTCCTTATTTAATAATTTTCTTTTTGCAACTTATTGAGACTATTACAAAAATTTGTGACTGAACAAAATACGAAGAATAATTAGTGGTGGGTTGCTCAGACCCTACTGAAAAATCGTCAGTGTTACTTCTATACCCAAGACTCTGGGAAAAACATAGAAGAGAAGGCAAAATGATTCTAAGAGCCAAAAGAACAAGAGGTGTGCTGTGAGAAAATGTCTCCTATATATGTCAGAGAACTTCACCTTGACCTCAAAACAATATGGGTATCTGAATAAGAGGAGGATAATGACAAAACAAGCTGATATGCCTACATGGAAAGCAGAAATTCCAAATAGTTCTACCCCTAGATTAAGAGCTATAGGGATTCAATGTCTGTGAGAAAGGGATAAACACTTTTCTCTCATGATGATCTCCCCCACCATTTGCCCAATCCCAAGTAGATGGGCTTCAACACATGTACATGTGAACAAAACAAATGGATTCAATAGGTTATGTGTATATGTTATGTATGCATATATATATAATACATATATATGTATACATAGACAGATGCATACATATTCATCTGTCTGTAATAACAATTGTCGAAGAGATCAGGAACCTGGAAAGGGTGATGTATGAAGAGTTGTAGGATGGAGAATGAGTGCAGAAGCACTGTATTTGCAGTGCTTATTTATGAAGATTTCGTAACAGGTACAATTATTAAATAAATAATTTTCTGAAATCATTGTCCTTTCTAATAGTATAGTAGTAAAAGAGTGCCCCCTTGTGATTTCTAAACTTCAAACAGAAGCAGGGGCTACTAAATCAAATCAATCAAACAAATAAACCTATCATTCAGAAAATATAAAGATAATTCTGGGTCTGTAATAATAGTTACTTGGTGTCATATGCAGAGAGATTATAATCCACATGCAACATGGACTATAGAAGAAGTTTAAGGTTGGCCTAGACAACTTAGAGACAAACGTTTTAAATTAAAGCATAGAAAAACAGTTAGGGAATATAGTTCAGTGGTGAAACCTGACTGCACTAGACTCTGTATTCAATTTCCCTACCAAATAATTAAATTAATATGAAAAAAGAAAAAATGATACAAATATAAGAAGTTGTCTACACTTCAAATGTGTAAACTCAATGTATCATAGTAGTCTTTAAAATTCTTGTTTGATTTTGTTTTGCAAATATTAAAGATGAACTTCTGTCATACATAAAATTATATCCAACTTTATTAAAGACAATTTTTGGAACTGTGGACCCCCAGACACTGAATTTCCTGTGACCCCCTGCCTGCCAGAGGAAACAATGCTGCTCTAAGCAAACAACTTATTTCCTGTGTTTGCAGCTGCTCTCAGTACAAGACCCTGAGGAGTTTCCGGTGGCAGGGGAGTGGTTTCTAGTGGGTTTGCGGCTAAGAGTTAGGGTGTGGCCATTTGGTCAGAGAGACCCTTTATGGGCTACGCTGGAACACAATAAAGTTGTCATTCTTGACATTCTTTTTTCAAGGATGACCCATGTCACTGTCTCCAGCCCCTTGCCCGACTTGGGAACCGTACAATAGCGTGCAGAGCAGGCTTTGCACTAAGACAAACTTGTAAAAGTATAAACCAGAAAATTTCTAAAGTAAAAGATCTCAATAAATGTCTGTGATTTTATTTCAGGTAAATATTTCATGAACCAAATGCCAAGAGCAGAGTTGTCACAGTAAACATCTAAATTCCAATTTAGATTCAAGTTATTTGTTGAGCAAAACAATGGCAGCAGCTGTGGTTTCCTGCACAGAATTGGGCACGTTGACATTTCATCCTGCATTAGAGACCTATGGGGTCAAACCCCTCTCTGGAGAGGCAATTGACAGTTAATGCTTCTCAGGGAAGGTAGTATCATTTTCTTCAGCAGTATAGTCATGTGCGCCAGTGAATAGCCTCCACTGAAGCTTGACAAGAAACTAATTGAGCTCAGTGAGTCATACAGAAGGGAAAGTCGGGAAAGCCAGAGGGGAACTTGTACAAAAGAGAGTTAAAGTGTGTGTGTGTGTGTGTGTGTGTGTGTGATTATTTGCCAATCGCATATCTGCTATCTGCTGAAGAACTTCTTGAATACATTAAAACCTTTAATTTTAATAAGAATAATTATGAATGAGAACATAACAGACAGGAAAATATTCAAACTGATACCAAAAAACACATACACATGAGAATTGTATCATTAACCATTAGAGAAATTCACATTGGAATCCAGTAAGGCCATATGCTATTCCATTCAAGATGCATACACTTACGAAACAAACTGACAAATAGAAATGATATTGTGAACATGAAAACGCGTAAAACTGAAACTCACACATTCCTTGAAGGAATTCGCAATCGCAGCATTCTTTAGGTGTTCCTTGAATGGGAGTTGCCTAGCAACCACTGATGTAACATGATCAGAAATGACATTAATTACTATTTTATATACAGGCTATTGTATGAAGATAGATACCCAAATGACTTGAGAGATTGGCAGATGGCAGATAGATCAAAGAGAGGTACATCTATGATAGACAGATATGTAATAAACAGACAACCAAACACGTATGTGCCTGTGCGCGCGTGCGTGTGTGTGTGTGTGTGTGTGTGTGTGTGTGTGTGTGTGAGAGAGAGAGAGAGAGAAAGAAAGAGAGAATTCTTTTCTTCTTGAGTAAACAGCTGAATCAAAGTTTTTCTAAATTTGACACTACAAATAGCCAAAGAAATGTCTGTGAAAGTTGATTCTAAATTCGTTTTCATATATATTAATTGTATAAATTCATTGTTTGTTAAAAGTTAAATGTATGTTTCTCTTTGTCTCTGAGAATCAAAGAAGAGTTGCTACTTTATTTAAACTAAATTTTGTAACCAGCATTTTTAAGAAGTGGGGAAGAATAACTGTTGGTAATATTTTAAAGAACACCAGTTGGGTAGGAAGTCAATGTAAACAAAAAATACATTCATTGTGTGTCTATAAGCTGGAAATTTTAGGACTTCTCAAATCAATATTCTTTTTTTTCCAGTTTATTTATTTTTTATTAAAAATTGCCATCTCCTCCCCTCCTCCTCCCCCTTCCCTCCCCTCCCCTCCACCCACACCCCCACTCCCTCCCTCTTGAGGCCAAACAGCCATCAGGGTTCTCGACACTATGTTGAGTCCAAGGTCCTCCCAACTCCCCCCA